>NC_086452.1:233948868-234248868 GCF_028390025.1 Pseudophryne corroboree | reverse complement strand
CGGAGTGGCAAGGAACGGCTGAGGCCCTGGCCTATGTTCATGGCTAGTGGTTCAGCTTCACATGAGGATGGAAGCACTCAGCCTCTCGCTAGAAAAATGAAAAGACTCAAGCTGGCAAAAGCAGCACAGCAAAGAACTGTGCATTCTTCGAAATCCCAAATCCACAAGGAGAGTCCAATTGTGTCGGTTGCGATGCCTGACCTTCCCAACACTGGACGTGAAGAGCATGCGCCTTCCACCATTTGCACGCCCCCTGCAAGTGCTGGAAGGAGCACCCGCAGTCCAGTTCCTGATAGTCAGATTGAAGATGTCAGTGTTGAAGTACACCAGGATGAGGAGGATATGGGTGTTGCTGGCGCTGGGGAGGAAATTGACCAGGAGGATTCTGATGGTGAGGTGGTTTGTTTAAGTCAGGCACCCGGGGAGACACCTGTTGTCCGTGGGAGGAATATGGCCGTTGACATGCCAGGTGAAAATACCAAAAAAATCAGCTCTTCGGTGTGGAGGTATTTCACCAGAAATGCGGACAACAGGTGTCAAGCCGTGTGTTCCCTTTGTCAAGCTGTAATAAGTAGGGGTAAGGACGTTAACCACCTCGGAACATCCTCCCTTATACGTCACCTGCAGCGCATTCATAATAAGTCAGTGACAAGTTCAAAAACTTTGGGTGACAGCGGAAGCAGTCCACTGACCAGTAAATCCCTTCCTCTTGTAACCAAGCTCACGCAAACCACCCCACCAACTCCCTCAGTGTCAATTTCCTCCTTCCCCAGGAATGCCAATAGTCCTGCAGGCCATGTCACTGGCAATTCTGACGAGTCCTCTCCTGCCTGGGATTCCTCCGATGCATCCTTGCGTGTAACGCCTACTGCTGCTGGCGCTGCTGTTGTTGCCGCTGGGAGTCGATGGTCATCCCAGAGGGGAAGTCGTAAGCCCACTTGTACTACTTCCAGTAAGCAATTGACTGTTCAACAGTCCTTTGCGAGGAAGATGAAATATCACAGCAGTCATCCTACTGCAAAGCGGATAACTGAGGCCTTGGCATCCTGGGTGGTGAGAAACGTGGTTCCGGTATCCATCATTACTTCAGAGCCAACTAGAGACTTGTTGGAGGTACTGTGTCCCCGGTACCAAATACCATCTAGGTTCCATTTCTCTAGGCAGGCGATACCGAAAATGTACACAGACCTCAGAAAAAGAGTCACCAGTGTCCTAAAAAATGCAGCTGTACCCAATGTCCACTTAACCACGGACATGTGGACAAGTGGAGCAGGGCAGGGTCAGGACTATATGACTGTGACAGCCCACTGGGTAGATGTATGGACTCCCGCCGCAAGAACAGCAGCGGCGGCACCAGTAGCAGCATCTCGCAAACGCCAACTCTTTCCTAGGCAGGCTACGCTTTGTATCACCGCTTTCCAGAATACGCACACAGCTGAAAACCTCTTACGGCAACTGAGGAAGATCATCGCGGAATGGCTTACCCCAATTGGACTCTCCTGTGGATTTGTGGCATCGGACAACGCCAGCAATATTGTGTGTGCATTAAATCTGGGCCAATTCCAGCACGTCCCATGTTTTGCACATACCTTGAATTTGGTGGTGCAGAATTTTTAAAAAAACGACAGGGGCGTGCAAGAGATGCTGTCGGTGGCCAGAAGAATTGCGGGACACTTTCGGCGTACAGGCACCACGTACAGAAAACTGGAGCACCACCAAAAACTACTGAACCTGCCCTGCCATCATCTGAAGCAAGAAGTGGTAACGAGGTGGAATTCAACCCTCTATATGCTTCAGAGGTTGGAGGAGCAGCAAAAGGCCATTCAAGCCTATACAATTGAGCACGATATAGTAGGTGGAATGCACCTGTCTCAAGTGCAGTGGAGAATGATTTCAACGTTGTGCAAGGTTCTGATGCCCTTTGAACTTGCCACACGTGAAGTCAGTTCAGACACTGCCAGCCTGAGTCAGGTCATTCCCCTCATCAGGCTTTTGCAGAAGAAGCTGGAGGCATTGAAGGAGGAGCTAACACGGAGCGATTCCGCTAGGCATGTGGGACTTGTGGATGCAGCCCTTAATTCGCTTAACAAGGATTCACGGGTGGTCAATCTGTTGAAATCAGAGCATTACATTTTGGCCACCGTGCTCGATCCTAGATTTAAAGCCTACCTTGGATCTCTCTTTCCGGCAGACACAGGTCTGCTGGGGTTGAAAGACCTGCTGGTGACAAAATTGTCAAGTCAAGCGGAACGCGACCTGTCAACATCTCCTCCTTCACATTCTCCCGCAACTGGGGGTGCGAGGAAAAGGCTCAGAATTCCGAGCCCACCCGCTGGCGGTGATGCAGGGCAGTCTGGAGCGACTGCTGATGCTGACATCTGGTCCGGACTGAAGGACCTGACAACGATTACGGACATGTCGTCTACTGTCACTGCATATGATTCTCTCAACATTGATAGAATGGTGGAGGATTATATGAGTGACCGCATCCAAGTAGGCACGTCACACAGTCCGTACTTATACTGGCAGGAAAAAGAGGCAATTTGGAGGCCCTTGCACAAACTGGCTTTATTCTACCTAAGTTGCCCTCCCACAAGTGTGTACTCCGAAAGAGTGTTTAGTGCCGCCGCTCACCTTGTCAGCAATCGGCGTACGAGGTTACATCCAGAAAATGTGGAGAAGATGATGTTCATTAAAATGAATTATAATCAATTCCTCCGCGGAGACATTGACCAGCAGCAATTGCCTCCACAAAGTACACAGGGAGCTGAGATGGTGGATTCCAGTGGGGACGAATTGATAATCTGTGAGGAGGGGGATGTACACGGTGATATATCGGAGGGTGAAGATGAGGTGGACATCTTGCCTCTGTAGAGCCAGTTTGTGCAAGGAGAGATTAATTGCTTCTTTTTTGGGGGGGGTCCAAACCAACCCGTCATATCAGTCACAGTCGTGTGGCAGACCCTGTCACTGAAATGATGGGTTGGTTAAAGTGTGCATGTCCTGTTTTGTTTATACAACATAAGGGTGGGTGGGAGGGCCCAAGGACAATTCCATCTTGCACCTCTTTTTTCTTTTCTTTTTCTTTGCATCATGTGCTGATTGGGGAGGGTTTTTTGGAAGGGACATCCTGCGTGACACTGCAGTGCCACTCCTAGATGGGCCCGGTGTTTGTGTCGGCCACTAGGGTCGCTAATCTTACTCACACAGTCAGCTACCTCATTGCGCCTCTTTTTTTCTTTGCGTCATGTGCTGTTTGGGGAGGGTTTTTTGGAAGGGACATCCTGCGTGACACTGCAGTGCCACTCCTAGATGGGCCCGGTGTTTGTGTCGGCCACTAGGGTTGCTAATCTTACTCACACAGCTACCTCATTGCGCCTCTTTTTTTCTTTGCGTCATGTGCTGTTTGGGGAGGGTTTTTTGGAAGGGACATCCTGCGTGACACTGCAGTGCCACTCCTAGATAGGCCCGGTGTTTGTGTCGGCCACTAGGGTCGCTAATCTTACTCACACAGCTACCTCATTGCGCCTCTTTTTTTCTTTGCGTCATGTGCTGTTTGGGGAGGGTTTTTTGGAAGGGACATCCTGCGTGACACTGCAGTGCCACTCCTAGATGGGCCCGGTGTTTGTGTCGGCCACTAGGGTCGCTTATCTTACTCACACAGCGACCTCGGTGCAAATTTTAGGACTAAAAATAATATTGTGAGGTGTGAGGTATTCAGAATAGACTGAAAATGAGTGTAAATTATGGTTTTTGAGGTTAATAATACTTTGGGATCAAAATGACCCCCAAATTCTATGATTTAAGCTGTTTTTTAGTGTTTTTGGAAAAAAACACCCGAATCCAAAACACACCCGAATCCGACAAAAAAAATTCGGTGAGGTTTTGCCAAAACGCGTTCGAACCCAAAACACGGCCGCGGAACCGAACCCAAAACCAAAACACAAAACCCGAAAAATTTCAGGCGCTCATCTCTAATTTAAACTCATATTGCAGCCAAGGTTTCTGTAACTATTAAGCATTTCCCTGACAATTTCTGTGTAGTTTGGATCCTTGACATTGGCAAAAAAAAGTTAAACACTGAAAGTTACACAGTTCTATGATGGCTACTTGATGAGTAGCATCAATTAGTGTGTATAATGTACTGTATGAGTAGTGTGTACTGCATATGTATTGTTTGTGTAGTGTGTACTGTGTGTATGTGTATATGTGGTGGTGTGTGTAGTGTGTATATGTGGTGGTGAGTGCGTGTACTGTAAGTGTGTGTGTGTGTGTGTGTGTGTGTGTATATGTGGTGTGTGTGTGTACTGTCTATGTTTGTAGTGTGCACTGTGTGTGTATATGTGGTGGTAGGCAGCGGTTAAAATGAGCCGGCACAGGACAAAACTGCGTTGCATCTGTTGTATTTAGTTCCACCTTCGCCAGCTCACCTTGTAGTTATAGTTGTTGTGTGTGTGCAATGTTCATTTAGACAGTATGGGGTTTATGAATTTTAGCTTCAGGCCCATGTGGAACTTAATCTGCCACTGGGCGGGGGGAAGTTTTATGACTAGAAATGAATTGCAACGTTCTATACTACCGACTGAATTCATTTAAGACAATTTTTTATAATAAATGTAGGCAGAATACATTTATTACTTTAATGAATATGAAAAAAATGACTTTCATAAATACACATTTTGCAGAAAAATCAGGAGTAATTTTCATGTTCAGAAGCCAAATATCTATAAGCATCACATAAATTCATTAAACAATCATTGCAAACCTGTGTAATGTATCTGTTCAGTGGAAACTGATATAGATTAATTAATTTGTTTGATAATTTAAGAAATTCATAAATACACATATTATAATAAACATCATCTCAACCTTTATGTATATAAGGTATTCTAAATGTATATAAACATTCCGTATTGTGGATGTCTATGGATTGAGATTTAATTCTGATTCCAATGAAAATAATGTATCTGTTCAGTGGATACTGGTATAAATTAATTTATTCTTTGATAATGTAAGAAATCCGTAACTACACATATCATAGTAAATATCATCTCACCCTTTATGGAAATAATGTATTCAACATTTATGTAAACTATTTGTGTTGTGAATATTTATGGATTAGGATTTTATTATGTATTATGTTTCCATTGGGAATAATGTATACGTTTAGTGGAAACTGGTATAAATTAATTTATTAATTTAATAATGTAAGAAATCCATAAATACACATATCAGAATAAACATTACATTACTCTTTATGGATATAATGTATTCAAAATTCATATAAACATTTTTGGGGGAATGTAATAGGGCGTGAGAATCAGAAAGTGAGAGATTTTGTGAGAGTTCTCCTGTTTTCTTAAAGTGACAATCATTTACATGGCAAAGCCAGGTCGATTTTGCCATGTAAATGATTGCCACTGTAAAAAAACAGGAGAACTTTCCCAAAATCTCTTACTTTCTCACACCCTATTACATCCCCCCCCCCCCTTTGTGTTATATATGTTTATGGATTAAAATGTTATTCTGTTTCCATTGGAAATTATGTATCTGTTCAGTGGATACTGTTCAGTGGATTCAGTATAGGTCAGGACGCCTGTCCTTTAGGATGCTGCAGTGCCTAGTATATGAAGTGGCTAGTTATAAAGTGGCAGCTAAAATCAATAGCAGTGTTATACCTGTATGTCATTAGTTACATCTTCAACTGGTATCGATTGCAAAATTGACTCCTTGTCTCTCCTTTTTCGACAATAGGTAAACAATATTGCAGACTATTTCAACTGCCTTACTAAAGTTTTATTTGGTAAATAATATTTCCCAGACACTCCTTGAAAACGGTCAGTTGCCACCCACAAATGCACTCTTCCTGTCAATCTCCTTGCGATTCAGAATTTTCGCACCATCCTGTCGCTGACCAGAGATCACCGTTGCTGTGGTCCGTCGTGCCTGTGCATTGTGGTGCATATGCATGTGCAGTGCAGACCTGATCACAGCCTGTGAGAAAATGCACAGCAGCGATCAGGTCTGAATCGGCCCCATAGTTAACCTAGTATAACATAATTCATGGGTCTTCAACTTCGGCCCTCCAGCTGATGTGGAAATACACATAACAGCATGCCCTACCACAGTTTTGCTATTAAGGCTTGAAAAAACTGAGGCAGTGCATGCTGGGATGTGTAGTTCCACATGATATAATTAACGATTCAACAACAATTACAGAGAGCCAACAGCTGTTTCACCAATAAGGCTTTCTCAAGGCATCACCTGTCATGTCATTTCCTTTTCCTTATACCCCCCCCCCCCTCCCCTCACTGATTCTAATAGGCTGTCAGCATTTCTTCAGTGTTTTTTTATTGTTTCCTATTGGAAATCAATGAAAACTTAATCCATAAACATCCACAAAGAAAAGTGTTTGTATATATTTTTAATGCATTATATGCATAAAGGGTAAAATGATGTTTATTATTATATGTGTATCTGTAGGTTTCTTACATTATCAAATGACCAAATGCATGCATACCAATTTCCACTAAACAGGTACATTGTTTCCAATGGAAACAGAATTACATTTGAATCCATGCACATCATAAAACAAAGTGTTTATATGAATTTTGAATGCATTATATCTATTATCATCACCTGAAAGAGATGCTGTGTAACCGGGTCTATACAAGTTGGAGAAAATCACACACTCTCAGAAACACTCCGGTACACAGGTATTTTCTAAAAGATGGAAGGAAGGAGGACAGACTTGTGGGTTGCCACAAATGTGGACACTGTAGTCCTTGTAGGTATGTCCTACCCAACCAAGAAATTCAGGATCGGTATGGCAAAACACATAAATTAAAAATTCACATTAATTGAAGGAATTATTTACGGCCTATCATGTCCATGTAATAAATTATATATAGGCATGACAAGTAAAGCAATGAGAGCGAGGGTAATGGAACACTTGCGGAACATCAAAAATGCAAGAACAGACAGAGATTGAAGACCCTCAAGGGTGTTGCCAGACATTTTTTAAAGAACATAATGAACGTCTCCTGGTGGCCAGCAGGGGAGGAAGACGTGCCCTGGAGCCTCTAGCACGGCGTCTGCTATTTTATAGCACCCCCCTGCCGCTGGCCCACACTTGGTGCCATTATCTGCACCCTGCCTCCCTGCCCTGCCGGGCCCGCTACTGGGGGCACTTTTCCGAGAGCTGGGGACCGTTTGGGGAGCTCCGGAGCCCGGCGGCCTATATCACCTCCACAGGCCGGGACCTAAAGTTTTGACGCGACCCGCCGCGGACTTCCAGGGTGGCGGAGAGGAAGATCCGGCTTCACCCGCGCCCTCGACGGACACATACGCACGCTGCACCCCCCGGGAAGGTGGCCACTGACCTGTCAGGTCCCCCTACGGCGATCCTGGGGCGCTGGGCGGCCAGGAGGAAGACTCTTCTTCGGCTGCAATTCATCTCTCCCTACACCCGGCGGCCATCTTGGAGGAGGTGAGCAGGAGAGCCTGAGTTCCCTATCATAGGCAGTCGGCTGTGATCACTGGCAGGTCCGTGAGCTCTGCTGGCTGTCCTCTTTAGCCTAGCTGGAACCTACTAAAAGGGACCTGGGACCTCAGTCCCTTTTCTTATCCTGCCTCCAGTATCTATATTTTATTTCTTGAAGGAATATCATTCAACCATACTACCTCTAATATTCTAATCCATCTGCCGAACTCCCTCTACTGGTGGAACTTTATATTGCGACTCATATTATTATATATCTCAAGCTATTTACTGCTGCACTCACTGCTGTTATTATCTCACTATCCCGATGGATAAATTTGCGGCCAAGCAGGCACGGGGTACTCGTGGCAATCAGTCGGGAAGAGGCCGAGGCCGTGATAACTCCTCGGTCGATAGCCCTACTTCACCTCCATTGGGCTCGCATGCCAGTCCCCGTGCCCGATCTGAGTCTGCATCTACAATGGATTCTGCAAAATCCTGCACGACGAACGAGATAACAGATATCCTATCCCAGCTATTGGACCAAAAACTGGCTCCTCTAAAGGATTCGCTTGACTCCGCTCTCACTCAATTGAACCAACATGCTCAGCGACTCACTGAGGCAGAACAGAGAATTTCCGACCAAGAGGATGATCTCACTACGGCTAAGACGGCTCTGTCTGACCAATAAAAATTTACGGCATCTATTCAGGATAAGCTTGAGGACCTTGAAAACCGAAAAAGGAGAAATAATGTGCGCCTCATCGGTCTACCGGAGTCGGTGAAACCTCGTGACCTCATGACGCTCGTTTCTCAGTGGATGCCCCGGGAGCTGGGCTGTGTTCCGAGTTCAGGATCCATTGTAGTGGAATGTGTACACCGTATAGGCCCGGAGCGGCAATCCACAAATGATAGACCCCGGCCCGTCATATTGAGAGTCCTTAACTACGCTGACAAGGTCATGCTACTGGATGCCTACAGAAAATGTGCCGACTTGAAATACCAAGATGCTAAATTGCTGCTTTTCCAGGATTTTTCCTATTTGGTGGCTTCCCAACGGAGAGAATTCTCGCCTGTCTGCAAGAGACTTTTCGAACTGGGCCACCGCTTTGCGCTTCTTTATCCAGCTAAATTGAGAGTCAATCATGCGGGAAAGGCCTACTTCTTTGAGAATCCGAAGACGGCCAAGAACTTTGTAGACTCACTAACCCCACACTCCTCTGCCGGGATCGACGATGATGACTGATACCTCATGGCCTTGTTTCTCCTCATCTTTTTGAACAGTACACATTCAGGTTCTTAGTAATTACTAAGAGTGGGTCCTACCATTGGTTGATATATATTTTGCCTATAGTATATGTGGGTATATTGTCATCTATACCGTATTGTATTTACCGAATCATTCCTTCTCTCTATGACCACGTATCTTACTGTCCTCAACTCTTCTCGAACTGCTCTCCTCCCTCTCTGACTCTCTCTCTTCCTCCCCCTCTCCGACTTAACCCCACCCCCCCTTTCTCTTTACTTATTTGTTATTGTTATGTTTGATTGTTGTATGGTCTTTTGGCATGGTTTCCCGCTACACGCATGTGTTCGATTGGAATCTATTAGGCATCTCGGTGGACCGTCCCATAGACCTGTACGCTTTGGTTCGTATAATATTTAAAATATTTTTGAGTAGGGATATTGATTTAGAAGTTGTTCAAATTTTTTATATGTCATTGTCACTGCTGCTCCTTTCATCCTTAAGCTGCTTAGGTACAGGCATCAGGCTCACTAGCCCGCTCGCTGGGACGGCCTGGCTGGGTTTCTCCTTATTAGTTAAATGGGAATCTTGGCCTAGAGCAGGTATAGGCTAAATGTCTTTGAATGTTGCAACTTCCACTAGAGTACAGTCCCATATCAAATTAGTAACCTGGAATGTCGAGGGCCTCAACACCCCAGTCAAAAGGAGAAAGATCCTCTCCTATCTTAAACGTATAAAACCTGACATAGCCCTCTTGCAAGAGACTCATTGGAAAAATACGGATCCTAATGTTGTGAGAGATTCTTGGATAGGGGAATTCAAATCGGCCTCTTACTCAGCCAAACGAAGAGGTGTGCTGATTCTTTTTAGTAAACGTCTCACGTACCAAATAAATGATAGTCTGAGTGACCCTGAAGGTCGCTATTTATTCATTAAAATCACTATTTTTGGTGTTCTTTACACCTTAGCCACTATATACGCGCCTAATGGTCCCAACTCACTCTTTTTCTCTAACATTTACAACAAGCTGCAAGATTGGGCGGAGGGGGAGATTATTTTAGGCGGAGACTTCAACACTGTCCAGTCTTCGGGTTTGGATAGATCCACCTCTGCTAGATCGCATATTTCTACACCGCCCCAATCCTTATCCCTATTGACTGATTCGCTGAGACTCTGCGACCCCTGGAGATGCCAACACCCTGACTCCCGGGAGTACACATTTTACTCCCATCCACATCACTCCTCCTCTCGCCTTGACTATTGGTTGATAGCTGACACCCTATTGCAGCGCGTGGCTGATACTAAAATAGAACCCATATCATTGTCTGACCATGCCCCAGTGTGGTTTACCCTTAACCTACAGTCCCCTGTCTCTCAATCATACAATTGGAGATTTCCGGCTTTTCTTACGAAATCCTGATTTTTGCACCCACCTGGAACAAACATTCCAGAACTATGTAGCAGATAATAGTACACATGTGGAGGATATCAATTTGTTTTGGTCGGCTTCGAAGCCAGTGATCCGAGGACATATTATGGAATATGTCTCTAGGAGACGCAAGCGGCTTGCGACCCAAATACAGGACCTTGCTTGTAACCTGACCAAAACCTATGACGCACTTTTGTTGCGGGACTCACCCGGCAACCGGCAGGCCTATCTTGCTGCTAAGCAAATGTATGACTCACTATGTACGGAGCGGGTGAGATTCTCGTATGATCTACAATGGAATAGATTTTTTCGAGGGGGAAATAAATCCGGGAGGTTATTGGCGAACCTGGTACGGTCATACTCCGCTCCTTCTCGTATCCCCCAACTAATCACAGACTCGTCTACAACCATCTTTGATACCCCCTCAATATCTGAGGCCTTCTTACAATATTATAACACTCTCTATGAACCCCCCCTGGATCATCTGACTCTTGGAACGCAATTCCTTGAGAGGGCAAAACTACCTGTTTTAACGGAGGAGGAAAGACAATCCTTAACTGAACCGGTCACAGAACCGGAACTACTTTCCCTGATTAAAGCATTACCCAATGGTAAGTCCCCTGGCCCGGATGGATTTGGGGCGGAGTATTATCGAATTCTGGCCCCCCATCTGGCACCTCATTTATTATCCCTTTTCAATGCACTGTTGGAGGGAAAACCCCCCCTATGGGATTTGGAGACGCCAGAATTGTGTTGTTTACAAAACCGGGAAAAGATCCCCGATATACTCAATCTTACAGACCGATCTCATTATTGAATCAGGACCTGAAGCTTTTCACAAAACTAATTGCAATGAGACTTCAACCAATCCTGAATAGGGTCCTACATCCTGCCCAAACAGGGTTTGTCAAAGGTAGAACCTCAGTTCATAATATCCGCACACTGATTGCAGCAATGTATAGTGCACAACAAACTGCCTGCCCCGACGCCCTTATTGTTAGTTGTGACGCCGATAAGGCGTTTGATCGTGTCTCTTGGTCTCATTTGCTTCTAATTTTTCATGCCCAGCAATTTGGTGAGGAATTCACCCATCTGTTCAAAATGTTATATACACTACCTCAGGCACATCTGACTGTAAATGGCTTAAACTCGTCTGCCTTTACGTTAGGTAGAGGGACCCGTCAGGGATGCCCTCTTTCCCCCCTGCTATTCAATCTAGCCCTAGACCCATTGATACGTCATTTTATACAAGATCCTACTTGGCAAGGTAATAGGGTAGGTGACAACGAAGTTAAGGTATCTGCTTTTGCAGACGACCTGTTATTATATTTTGCTGATCCCAAACAGGCATTTCCATCGTTACTGACCACACTGCATGACTTTAATTTAATTTCTGGATTTCTTATCAATTTTGATAAGACAGAGGCGCTCGCGTTGGAAGGGGAGGCGGCACGGGATTGGGGCGATTCATTTCCCTTCAAATGGGCCCACAGTTACTTAAAATATTTGGGCCTTCGCATCCCGCCACTCCTTACTGACCTATATACGGTGAACTTTTCTTACCACATTACCCAAATGACGAATGATTTTTTGAAATGGCAACATCTCCCTATTTCTTATCTGGGTCGATGTCATCTATATAAGATGATCTCCTTCCCTCGACTACTCTACCCAATCCAGATGCTTCCATTTATATTGTCCAAACGAGATGTCCATTCTATTAACAAAGCCCTTACTAAATTTATTTGGGCAAACAAACGTCCCCGCATCTCACTTATTAAACTAAAACAACCCCTCTCACTTGGTGGTATTAATCTTCCCTGTCCTGAAGACTATTCCTTAGCCGCCAACTATAGATATGCTCTGGATTGGATAGGGGATTGTGACAATTTCGTTAATGGAGCTTTGGAACAGGCTCTCTCACCTCAACACACTTTAGTACACTCGTTGCATTTTGCTGTTATTCCTCCTCAACATGATAGACTTCATAATCCATTAATATATACGCCATGTATAGCTTGGCGTAAACTCAGGAAACGCCAAGGCCTATCCCTAACGGATTCTTTATTTCAGCCATTGTGGTGCAATCCGCGTTTCCAGGGTGGAGAAGATAATAGGATTGTTCACGGTTGGCATCTCCAGGGCCTCTCCCTTCTATATCAATTTCTGAATACAGAATGCTCCGCAATATAGACTATAGCACAACTAAAAGAAAAATTCCCCACTCTTCATTTTCCCCTGTTTGCCTTTTTCCAAATCCGTAGTTTCGCCACTAGCATAATATCATGACTACACCCTCCTGATCGCACCTTTCCCCTGGATGGTCTGGTACGACAGTCCCCAGGAGCACCGTATAATACTTCTTTAATCTATTCTCACACTAGGCGGAGGTTGGATCTGTCTAGGCTCACAACAGGGATGGCCAAATGGATAGACGACTTCCCAGACTCCGATCTTCTGACGGTGATTCGGTGGTGTGGTCTACTAAATAAACAACTAGTCTCATCTTCCTATGCAGAGATGCACTTTAAGATATTACATAGAGCCTACTACACCCCTAGACTTAGGTTCCTCACTGGAGTATCTGACAACTCTTTATGTTTTAAATGTAACTCCCCCGATGCCGATATTATTCATTGTCTCTGGGCATGCCCAGTAGTACAGTCATTTTGAATGGCAGTCCAAACCTATATTAATATGGAACTTCGCATCTCCTTTAATATCACTATGGCCTGGGCTTTCTGGAACTCCGTGCAGACTCAGGATCCCCCACATTCCAAAGGGATGAAATTACTGTTGGCTCGTGTGGCCGCTGCAGCAAAGAAAACTATTCTATCCCAATGGATACATTCGGAGCCGATACCCCTTTCCCTCATGCTACCACGTTTAACGTATCTCTATCAAATGGACTGGGTTGATTGTTCCCTGGAGTCCCGCGCCCCCAAATTTTTTGCCATTTGGTTACCCTACTTACATACGCTGCCAACTGCTACCAGGGAATATGTGCGCAGAGTAGTTAGGTTAACAACGTGGTATAATACGGAATCTATCATTCAAGGCTCACTACCCTTCTAAATCTGTCAACTGTTATTGCATTCCCCCGTTTGATATGTATATGGTTGATTGTCCTCTTAACCTTGCCTATACTGACTAAAGTTTTGGTTCAGCTTTTTGATTGATAACCTCTGTACACCGCAGTGATTGATGCATTCTCGCAAACATTGTGACATATGACCTGTATTTTATTACATGTTCCCTTCTCAATAAATATATATTTAAAAAAAAAAAAGAACATAATGAAACCCATGAGATGTTGTCGACATTTGGAATTGAAAAAGTTCAGTTGGGAGGAGGGAATATGATGCAAGAGTTGTTACAGAATGAGGCTAGATGTATCTTCCTCTTGGACAGCATAGAACCAAGAGGGATGAATGAATGTAAATAATTATCTGCCTTCCTATAACAAGATAAACCAAGTAAAACATTAAAAGAACTTAGTGCTTAAGGAATTTAGTAACACCTTATAAATGTATTGTCAATTAATCCTTTTTTGGATTATCCCATGATGAGGGAAATTTCTAGTACAATGGTGTACAAAAGTAAGATAAATATGATTGGCCCAGGTGTGTTGGGCATTGATAGAAGGTGGGGTGGAGGCGGATTGTGAGTGGTGGATGACCGGCCAGTCAGCTACCTAGCTTCCATGTCATAGGCTGTGTTTGAAAAATGCACCTGCGCTCTGTTGCTAATAAGGGTAATTCCCCAAGTTAGTAAAATATAAAATATAAAGGATACGGTTTGTATAAAAAGGACGGTAGGTTAAGTGGTATTAAATATATACTCAATTTAATCAAAGCAATATGTAAAAAGAAAGGATGTCTTTCAAACATAAAAGCATTTCAATAAAATAAAGTCATAGGTCATGGCACATTCACTGATCCCCTCGGGAGAAATATATATTATACCCCAGGCTAGGATTCCCTCTAGAATTAAGTCCACACTTGTAGGTAGAAAGATTAGCAGATGATGGAGTTCATTAGGTCCCTTTTAAGCACAAAGTGCAAGCTTTTCATGCAGGTAGGGATATCTCCAATACCTCCACAGGTGGTAGTGTCCAGAGAAGAAAATTGTCTCAACGCGTTTCGCTGGTGTTGACAGCCAGGTTCCTCATTCACTCCTGAGGAAGCTGGCTGTCAACACCAGCGAAACGCGTTGAGACGACATTGCTGGACATTTCACTAATATCCCCTCTATGAGACTGGAGAACTCTCTTCCAAATTTTACCCGGACTGCACCAATTGGATTTTCTTCTCTGGACACTACCACCTGTGGACTTAATTCCGGAGGGAATCCTAGCCTGGGGTATGATATATATTTCTCCCGAGGGGATCAGTGAATGTGCCATGACCTATGACTTTATTTTATTGAAATGCTTTTATGTTTGAAAGACATCCTTTCTTTTTAGATATTGCTTTGATTAAATTGAGTATATATTTAATACAACTTAACCTACCGTCCTTTTTATACAAACCGTATCCTTTATATTTTATATTTTACTAAGTTGGGGAATTACCCTTATTAGCAACAGAGCGCAGGTGCCTTTTGTTTTTCTCTGTATCTATACTCCTTTGGGGATATACCAACCCCAGCACCAGCGGCTATTGACAGCTCCCTCCATCAAATTATTTTTTGTATGTGTTTGAAAAATGGTGGTTAGGAGCTGGTTGACTGGTCATATGGTGCTCTTTGTCCATTTCCACTTTTTCTAATGTTGACGCTTAATACATTTGGGCCTATATGTCCAATGGGACTTAGGAGGTTGGAATAATGGACTCTAACATCCAATAATATATGCAAGATAAGAGAGAGTAACATATTAACTGGGATAGATAACACTGAATGCCAAATATCAGGTAGCCAACTGTAATCTCCCTGGAGGATAAATTGGTAGGGAATTAATAGTCATATACTGAAAGTGGGGACAGGAGCTGTCAGCAGTGAGCAGTGAAAGTGGAGACAGGAGCTGGCAGTGGGGACAGGAGCTGGGAGCGGCAGGAAGTGAAAGTGGGGACAGGAGCTGGCAGCAGTGAGCAGTGAAAGTGGAGACAGGAGCAGGGAGCAGCGGGCAGTTAAAGTGGGGACAGGACCTGGGAGCGGTGGGCAGTGAAAGTGGGGACAGGAGCTGGAAGCGATAGTGGGGACAGGTGCTGGGAGACGCGGGCAGTGAAAGTTGGGACATGAGCTTGGAGTGTCGGGCAGTGAAAGTGGGGACAAAATCTGGGAGTGGCGGGCAGTTAAAATTGGGACAGGAGTTGGGAGTGACATGCACTGAAAGTCTGGACAGGAGATAGGAGTGGTGGGCAGTGAAAGTGGGGACAGGAGCTGGGATCATGGGCATTGAAATTGAGGACAGGAGCAGTGAATGCCGGGGCAAGAGCTGGGAGGCAGTGAAAGTGGGGACAGGAGCAGTGAAAGCAGGGACAGGAGCTAGGAATGGCAGGCAGTGAAAGTGGGGACAGGAGCTGGCAGCAGAGGGCAGTGAAAGTGGGGACAGGAGCTGGGAGCGGTGGGCAGTAAAAGTCGGGACAAGACCTGGGAATGGCTGGCATTTAGAGTGGGGACTGAAGCTGGGAGTTGCGGGCAGTGAAAGTGGGGACAGGAGCGGACAGTGGCGGGCAGTGATAGTGGAAACAGGAGCTGGGAAAGGTGGGCAATGAAAGTGCGGACAGGATCTGGGAGTGTCGGGCAATGAAAGTCAGGACAGGAGCTTGGAGTGTCAGTCAGTGAAAGTATGGACATGATCTGGGAGTGGCGGGCAGTTAAAATCGAGACAGAAGCTGGTAGTGTCGGGCAGTGAAATTCGGGACAGGAGCTGGAAGTGGTGGGCAGTGAAAGTGGGGACAGGAGCTGGGATTGCGGGCAGTGAAAGTCAGGACAGGAGCTTGGAGTGTCAGTCAGTGAAAGTAGGGACATGATCTGGGAGTGGCGGGCAGTAAAAATCGTGACAGAAGTTGGGAGTGATGGGCAGTGAAAGTCGGGACAGGAGCAGGAAGTGGTGGGCGGTGAAAGTGGGGACAGGAGCTGGGATTGCGGGCAGTGAAAGTGAGGACAGAAGCAGTGAAAGTGAAGACAAGAGCTGGCAACAGCAGGCAGTGAAAGTGGGGACAGGAGCAGTGAAAGTGGGGACAGGAGCTGGGAATGGCAGGCAGCGAAAGCGGAGACAGGAGCTGGGAATGGCAGGCAGTGAAAGTGGGGACAAGAGCTGGCAACAGCAGGCAGTGAAAGTGGGGACAGGAGCTGGGAGCAGCAGGTAGCAAAAGTGGGGACAGGAGCTGGGAGTGGCAGGCAGTGAAAGTGGGGACATGAGCAGTGAAAGCGTGGGACAAGATCTGGGAACAGCAGGCAGTAAAAGTGTGCACAGGAGCAGTGAAAGTGGGGACAGGAGCTGGGAGCAGCTGGGAGCAGCAGGAAGCGAAAGTCGGGGAAAGAGCTGGGAGTGGCAGGTTGTGAAAGTCGGGTCATGAGCTGGGATTGGTGAAAGCGGGGACATTAGGTGGGAATAGCAGCTTTACCCTCTTAACTGTGTCTCTTTCTGTCCCCCTCTTAGTCCATATTTCTCTCTCATCCTCACACTCTGTCTTTCTCTCCTCCTTTCCTGTCTCTCCTCCTTTCCTGTCTCTCCTCATCTTTATAATATGTCTTGTGGATCTGCTATTTCAAATTGATGCCCAATCGTAATAAATTGTAAAATGATATTACTATATTATAAACTAATTACCAGTCAATATAAAAACTAGGCTATGGAAAAATAACACGTTTTATCACAATGTGTAGCATGTTAAAATGTCAACAAAAGTTTCTTGGGTGAGAAACTGCGCCAATCCTATATATAACTGTAAGAGTCTGGTGGCAGCTACGAACAAATGGTGGGTGCACTATAAACACCCACTCTATGTATGTTACGTGGAAAATAGGGATTTTTTGTTCAGCGCTCACCTTCCTCCCTGTACATATGTTTATATATCAATATAAAAGTTCATAATAATAAAAAACCTCATAGAGTAAATGAATAAATAGGTACCTCAATCAATTGAATTCAAAGAATATTTATTAAGAATCTTTAAAAGGTCTTTATGTAAAGTAAAAAAATCATATATATATATATATATATATATATACACACTATATTATGAATGCTATATGCATGCATGTATGAAAGGGTTTAGATGTCTCTGAATCTCTTATTCTCTATTCCTCAAACGATTGCACCCTCTACAGGACAGAATAATTACTGGATAAGGTTAATGTTAGGCACTGCCTAATACCGGTATACAATAACAAACATTTGACATAATACAAACAAACACTAGTGGGAGATTTATATTTGTTTGTATTATGTCAAATGTTTGTTATTGTATACCGGTATTAGGCAGTGTCTAACATTAACCTTATCCAGTAATTATTCTGTCCAGTAGAGGGTGCAATCGTATGAGGAATAGAGAATAAGAGATTCAGAGACATCTAAACCCTTTCATACATGCATGCATATAGCATTCATAATATAGTGTGTGTATATATATATATGAATTTTTTACTTTACATAAAGACCTTTTAAAGATTCTTAATAAATATTCTTTGAATTCAATTGATTGAGGTACCTATTTATTAATTTACTCCATGAGGTTTTTTTATGATTATGAACTTTTATATTGATATATAAACATATGTACAGGGAGGAAGGTGAGCGCTGAACAAAAAATCCCTATTTTCCATGTTAAAATGTCAATAAAAATGCTGTCAGTAAGTTTTAATATCGTGTTCAGTAGAAATATTTTTTAAAGGTTGGCAGAATGTTGTCCCAAGGACGATAAACTATTCTATTTAAGAGAGACTGCATGTGTGCAAGTACATTATATAACAGTTTTAAAGGGACACCATTTTTTTATTTGCCTTTAGCACCATCAGCCCTAGCTATGCCTCTGCTTGCAGTGCCCTCTAGGAGTAACTAGGTGGAGTTTCACCCCAAATTGTTATTGTTTTAATTTTATATTGATGTATAGATATCCTCTCTTAGTTAAAAGTTATATAAAGCCATTTTAAAAGGGTGTATCACCCAAAATTAATTTCTCAGCAAAATATTTTGTAATAAAGGAAATAAGTGAAAAAGTAAGAGAAATATGTGGTTTAAAACTATTCACTTCTTTTGTGTCCTTATATTTCTTCCTTACATTTTTTCATTATATAGTATCAGCCATAAGCCATTTCCTTGGTGTAATATCAGGATTTTTTTAAAATGTCTATTTAATGTAAATGATGTGGGAAATTTAACCTATCCCCAAACAGTTAACAACAGATTCCCTTACTTGTATGTAAAGGATTATATTTAAATAGTTATCCTGTTATGTTATCTTCCCCATACAAACATACCATTCTCCAGGTATAGTGAAGTACTAATCCTATCTACTTTGATGTTGGCTCCGCCTACAGTTGATTTGGTGCCGCCCACATTAGGCCACTACCAGGAATATTTCCAGGGCCACTTTTAGTTCCCAATCCGCCCCTGTTTGCACCCATTTTCCATCATTTTAGTTATTGTCCTTCTTTTTATAGTTTTATTTTTTTCTGTGTAATAAACGTGTATAATTTTTCATATATACCTTAGTTTTATTACACACCACTCACCATCTGCCAAACTCAGTGCCCAGGATACTATTCAATACATCTGTCCAGTCGAGACTAATAAAAATGTATTTATTTGTTTGATAATGTGAGAAATCCACAAATACTGTACACACATCATAAGAACATCATGTCACTCTGTATGAATTCAATGTATTAAAAATTCACATAGACAGTTTGTGTTGTGGATGTTTGTGGATTAAGATGTAGTTCAACTTCCATTGGAAATAACACAGGTCTGCGAAATTTAAGGTATTGAAAGCTTTTTTTATCAATATTTTTATATTCTTAATTATACTCCTGTGTACATCAAGAAATAGTATATATAAAAAAATTACCACATCACATTTACCTATAAGGGGGTTACATACATTTAAAAAAAAATACAAGAAGTATAATTGTTCTTAACATATTTATTGTGAAATGAAATATGTAGAAGTGTAGATGATATCACTGTGTTTTTGTTTTAACTACATAATAATATAACAATAAAATCAAACAATAATAGAAACAAAACCATAATTATTGAAAAAATTGTTACTATCTTGTTTTTTTGTCTTCAAACTTCGTTTTGTCGCTTTTTCTTTATACGTTTTTTCTGTGTGGTCTCTGTGTATCATCCAGCAGTAGTCAGACATCATGCTGACGTCCCAATGACCCTGGTATCTTCTTTCTACATCTTTAACGTCTTGGTGGAACCTTTCACCCTGTTCTTCACTGTAGTCTCTGAGATTATACGGGAAATGCTCAATATGGGAATTCAAAAAATGTACCTTTAAACTCATATTGCAGCCAAGGTTTCTGTAACTATTAAGCATTTCCCTGACAATTTCTGTGTAGCTTGGATCCTTGACATTGCCTAAAATTTTTTAAATCACTTGTTTGAAGGAAGGGGGTATTTCCAAGTTGATCGCAGCAGGAAATTTTTTAGCAGTTGGGCAAAACCATGTGCACTGCAGGGGGGGGGGGCAGATATAACATTTGCAGAAAGAGTTAGATTTGGGTGGGTTATTTTGTTTCTGTGCAGGGTAAATACTGGCTGCTTTATTTTTACACTGCAATTTAGATTGCAGATTGAACACACCACACCCAAATCTAACTCTCTCTGCACATGTTAAATCTGCATCCCCTGCAGTGCACATGGTTTTGCCCAACTGCTATCAAAATTCCTGCTGCGATCAACTTGGAATTACCCCCGAAGTCCACGCTGAAAGTTACACAGTTCTATGATGGCTACTTGATGAGTAGCATCAATTAGTGTGTATAATGTACTGTATGAGTAGTGTGTACTGTATATGTATTGTGTGTGTGTGTGTGTAGTGTGTACTGTGTGTATGTGTGTATGTGTATATGTGGTGATGTGTTTAGTGTGTATATGTGGTGGTGAGTGCGTGTACTGTAAGTGTGTGTGTGTGTGTGTGTGTGTGTGTGTGTGTGTGTGTATATGTGGTGTGTGTGTGTACTGTCTATGTTTGTAGTGTGCACTGTGTGTGTAGTTGTAGTTGCTGTGTGTGTGCAATGTTCATTTAGACAGTATGGGGTTTAGGCCCTTTGTTAATTTCATCTTCAGGCCCATGTGGAACTTAATCTACCACTGGGCGGGGGGAAGTTTTATGATGAGAACTGAATTGCAACGTTCTATACTACCGACTGAATTCATTTAAGACAATTTTTTATAATAAATGTAGGCAGAATACATTTATTACTTTAATGAATATGAAAAAAATGACTTATTCATAAATACACGTTTTGCCGAAAAATCTGGAGTAATTTTCGTGTTCAGAAGCCAAATATCTATAAGCATCACATAAATTCATTAAAAATCATCGCAGACCTGTGTAATGTATCTGTTCAGTGGAAACTGATATAAATGTATTTGTTTGATAATGTAAGAAATTTGTAAATACACATATTATAATAAACATCATCTCACCCTTTATGTATATAAGGTATTCAAAATGCATATAAACATTCTGTATTGTGGATTCCTATGGATTGAGATTTAATTCTGATTCCAATGAAAATAATGTATCTGTTCAGTGGATACTGGTATAAATGAATTTATTCTTTAATAATGTAAGAAATCCGTAAATACACATATCATAGTAAATATCATCTCACCCTTTATGGATATAATGTATTCAATATTTATGTAAACTATTTGTGTTGTGAATATATATGGATTAATATTTTATTATGTATTATGTTTCCATTGGAAATAATGTATACGTTTAGTGGAAACTGGTATAAATTAATTTATTAATTTGATAATGTAAGAAATCCATAAATACACATATCAGAATAAACATTACATTACTCTTTATGGATATAATGTATTCAAAATTTATATAAACATTTTTGGGGGAATGTAATAGGGTGTGAGAATCAGAAAGTGAGAGATTTTGTGAGAGTTCTCCTGATTTTCTTAAAGTGACAATCATTTACATGGCAAAGCCAGGTCGATTTTGCCATGTAAATGATTGCCACTGTAAAAAAACAGGAGAACTTTCCCAAAATCTCTCACTTTCTCACACCCTATTACATCCCCCCCCCCCCCCCCCTTTGTGTTTATGGATTAAAATTTTATTCTGTTTCCATTGGAAATTATGTATCTGTTCAGTGGATTCAGTATAGGTCAGGACGCCTGTCCTTTAGGATGCTGCAGTGCCTAGTATATGAAGTGGCTAGTTATAAAGTGGCAGCTAAAATCAATAGCAGTGTTATACCTGTATGTCATTAGTTACATCTTCAACTGGTATCGATTGCAAAATTGACTCCTTGTCTCTCCTTCTCGTCAACAGGTAAATAATATTGCAGACTATTTCAACTGCCTTACTAAAGTTTTATTTGGAAAACAGAAGGCAAACAAACTAACAAGATAACAGAAGGACTGCATTACAACCACAAAACTCAGGATCATTATATGGCCTCCCCTCACCTCTACCATGAGAACACCAGGACCAGGCTTACCACCTCTCTGGATTAAAACATCAAGTCTGCCCCTGGGCCTAACCCACAAGATGAGCAGGGAACTGTGGGGGGAGAGCACCAGGACCAGGCTCAGCAGGGACATCTCCATTGCTTCTGAGTATGCCACCCACATTCTCCTACCCACCCGTACTAAGATCTGATCAAAATAATGCTATCCCAATTTTCCTTCTGCCACTGGTTACCTGCTATTGTTTACTCCCTCGACCCCCCCCCCCCCCCGTTGGTTTGGTATTTGTTTTTTCTTCTCTTCCACCCCGCTGTGTGCTTTTCCTTTAATGTTTAACTCCACTGATTGCACACCCAGCCATTGCGCCCTACATACAGGTTACATCATACTCAGGGTTGGACTGGCCCACAGTGGTACAGGGGACCCCCGGTGGCCCCACAACCTGGGGGCCCCACCTCCCCCTCTAGGGATCAGATTCCAGACTGTGCATGTGAGTTAACTGTTGCACAGGACTATGGTATTGGGCAATGCATTTATATATCTGGTACTTTATCATGCATGGACTAGCAGTATTTGCTATATATATACACTGGGCCCTTGTATGGCTAACCTCCCACAGTGTAACCTTTGAAGTGCGCCCAACATGGCTGCCTCATCTGGTACGTTTGTGGATGGGATGAAAAGTACATGGACCTGGTGGTTTTGTTGGGACCTTACTCTTAACTTTAGGACTCTGAAATCATCCCCATTTTGTGTCATCTCTTCTAGGGGTAGACTATTCCACCCTGGGTATGCCTACACTGTGCACCCAAGATGGCTGCCGCACTTGGTACCATTTGAGGGTGGAATACACAACCCTTGGAAGTTATTACCCAAAATGCTTACACCAATCCTGCATTATGCTTTCCGTGTGCTTAAGGTTTTCTTTTGTGTCTGTGTTGCTGATCTATTACTGTATTACTCAAATTTTCTGTATTATGTGCATTGTTTTTGATGTCTGTAAAGCGCCTTGAGTCCTGTTGGAGAAAGAGCACTATATAAATACAATTATTATTATTATTATTATTATTATTATTCTGGTATAAATTATTTAATGTATTTTTTTGATAATGTAAGAAAACCATAAATACACATATCATTATAAATATCATCTCACCCCTCATGGATATAAAGTATCCAAAATTAATATAAACACTTTGCTAGTATATGTTTATGGATTAAGTTTTGATTCAGCTGAGAGTACAGAACTGTAGAGCCACCAGAAGCTGGGCTCACCTCTAACCACCAATGCTGTCACCACAGTAGTGAAGCAGAGAAGCTGGCTGACACTTAAACTAGCGACCAGTGGCAAGGCCGGTATGCAGAAAGGGGGCATGGCTGATGCAGTACCCAGAGTGACAGCATGCCTGGATGATGAGAAAACTCTCACACCACCCTGCACATTTCATAACATTGGTGTAATATAGGTAGACCATTCATAAACTATTTAGTCAACAATATACAATTCAGAAACACCTCTGGCGATGCCACCCTACTGATTCAACAATGTGAATGGATACAATGTCACCTTATTGTAGACATTCTAATAAGAGTCCCAAAAAAGCAATATTGTTGTTAGGTCACTGTACTTGTACTTAAAGATGACTCCCTTTTACGTCAGGTACAGTACAATTGCTTGCAGTAATTCAATACAGGATATATGGAGGGAAAGAAGAAAAATATAAAAAACAGTGCAATACAGTTCACAGTAATGTCATTTATTTCCAATAAAAAAGTGGTTTATGTTCAATTCTTCATAAAAAAGTATTATTCACCACAAGGTTGGTGTAAGATTAGAATCGTAACGTGATTAGCTACTTGCTGCGGGATGGGAGGAATAGGGTTAGACACTAGGGGGAGCGTTATACAGCAGGATGTGAGGGTTCAGGTTAGGCTGCAGAATGGGAGAGTTAGGGTTAGGCACTAGGGGAAGGGTTAGGCTGCGGGATGGGAAGGTTATGGTGAGGTACTAGGGGGAGGGTTATGCTGTGGGACAGTAGGGTTATGGTTAGGCACTGGAGGTTAGGCTGCGAGACGTTAGGGTTAGGCACTAGGGGGATGGTTTAGACTGCGGGATGAGAGTGTTAAGGTTTGGCACTGGGGGGTTTAGCTGCGGGACAGGAGCATTATGGTTAGACACTAGGGTGGAGGATTAGGTTTCGGGACAGGGAGGTTAGGATTAGGCACTGGCGGGGGGGGGGGGGTTAGGCTGTGGGACGGGAGGGTTAGGGTTAGTTTTATGTCTCTATATATTAATGTGAGGACCGGGACTTGTATCAGTATTGATTGGTTCTCCAGAGACACTGTGTATATGAGCAGTGGCAAGACTTAACATACCTGTTGGTGGTCCTCAAATCCACCTCCCTTCTCTGCTGCATGCCTTTGATCTGGCTCCTTCTCGGGGCTGGACACCACCAGGAAGGATCACTGGCTCATCAGACTTAGGTGTCAGCCCTGCTATCAGGGATTGAGATCTCCCTCACTACAAATAGCCTCTCCCGTCATACTCCGTCCGACTCCACCGCAGGCACCCTCACATGTACCACTGCTGTTCTAAAAATAGCGCCACTCTGTCTCCTCGCTCTGGCCGCCTCAGCATCCTCTAACAGAATGGGGGCACTTCTCTCTGTCTGCAAGCCCACTTTCTCCCTCAAGGTCACATATCACTCAGCAGCCAGCGCGTGGGTGAAAGCCCAGGATCACCACGCGCTGGCTCTGTATAACACTGCAGTGCAGCGCTGTCCACGGTCACCAATGCAGTTTAGTTGTAAATGGTGCAGCGGCTGCACCAACAAATTAATGCCTCCACAAGCATCCCCTTCAATTGGTGCCTCTATTTCAAATGTAACTTATGGTGCGGAACGGGGGACAACAGAGGAGGTGACCCCTTTAGGGCTACAGACGGTTTCAACCAACTCTGTTGTCTCTGGCAGAATGTACCATTTCGTATGCAGTTAAAGCAGCAGATACACAGAGAATATAGGCATGCCACATATTAATTGATTGTGCATCCTATTTGCATAGTTATGCGAATAAGATGCATTTTCAGCAAAAAAAGACACCCAACGCTAATGAAGTTGCACAGGACCTGTCAGCTCACTCACGCCAGGCATCTCCCACTATGTCGCATATTGAGAAAAGATATATGAGGACACATCTGTTTCTCTTGCTCACTAGTCTATAGGATAACTGCGGAGTATAATTTAGAGTACATAAGCAAAGGCTATTTCAGTAAGTGGAGAGAACAGTGGTGGAATATATCAGCATTTTATGTAACCCAGGAGAATCAAGGATAGTTGCTGGAGCGCTCCCTGCTGTACTTCAGTGGTCTGAAAGGGTGACTTAGACAGAGTCATCATCATAAATCAAAATAAATGTTTATTCATTGGTGGTAAAGGACTCTCAATTTTGATCTATAGATATACATTACAGCCATACAAGTTGCTGCTTATATTGGACATGGAGCACCCAGTTAATTGTAGCTACCACCAAATACTGTTATATATGCATACAGTATATAAACACAGAGAGAAAGAGAGACTTATGTACACATATAGACTTATTTGGTTATTTCCCACTATAGATAATATAAATATTTATTGTGCCATTAGGAGAGTGTGGATGGAGACACATATAGATAGGTGGTCTGGACATGCTCCGATTATATGTCAAAAATTCCAGTATTTTATCTTTAAATATGTATGTATAGAACTTAGTATAAAATTGTAGGCGTAATTGCATTATCTCCAGACTTAAGGTTTAGTACTTTGAATAAGTATGGTTATCTTTTGTATATGAATTCTAATTAAAGTTATGCGGTTTCCCACTTAAAAAGAAAAATCTACTTTTTCATACTTTACGATCTACATGGACTATGATTGGGAATAGTAAACTTGCCCAAAGCATTAATTGCTTCGGAGCATTAATTGGGGTTCCCGCTTATTTTACAGAGTTAACAACACCAAAAAAAGTAAAAAAAACTCATGGAAAGAACTCATGTCGACCTTTTTCTTTGTCGACCTTTTTCAAATCGACCACCAGTCCATGTCAACCTTTTTCCTGTATCGACCCAGTGCATATCAACCAAAATTGGTCAACCTAGTGACTGTTGACCTAGATAGGGTTAACTTAATTATAAACACCCATTATAAAATTGCATGTAAATTAATCCAGCTTTGATGTAGAAGAGAAGGATCCGCTTTCCAGAATGACAATAAAGCTACAAATTTTGTTGAGCGACATCCGGAGAGTAAGTGGTATGTTATTATCTGCCAGATTACTCATATTACTTCCCTAAATGAGTAGCAAGGTTTGCATGATAGGTTGTTTGGAGCTTTCTCAAGTGGGTCCCTATTGCAACCCTTTAGCTCATTACACTTGGGTAGAGGCACTTGTTATCACTAATAGCCCACTATTATCTGGGGTACTGAGAGGTGGGTTACAGTTGGAAGCACCGCTTGAGAGCTACATGTTGAATACTCAGGTGTAGGTGTAGCATAGTCGACGCCAACATGACCCAGTTGAGGAGGTCTATGATTGGTGTGTAAGCAAGGCAGTTGTTCAGGAGAAGAGTCTTGTGTTATACGGGGACCTCACAAACACCACTGGTGGAGCTATTATGACAGATATATTATTAATGTTTTGGGTAAAGCAAACAAAGATTGTTGAAAAGCAGAATGGGGAAAATGGAGAGTAATGTGTAGTATTGATTACTGCTAGTAATGAATTAGACTCTTTACTCCCTACAGTGGTGGTTGTGAGGTTTAACCTTGAGCGTACTGTAGGTGAAACATGATATGGCCTGAAAAGGAAAACAGTGAAATGTCTACTGAACCCATAGCTGTAAGTGATATCCAATTTCTGACCAGAGCAGTACCCTCCAAAGTCATCTAAGACTGAGCTGAACATCTTCCCACCCTCCCACACAACCTCACCTCCTATAATTTAATTATCTATTGATCGCACTACTATCTCCTATAGCCCCCAAGTGTGCTGTCTTGGAGTAATTTTGACTCCTCCCTCTTCTTCAAACCACACATTTAGCACCTCTCATAAACCTGCCATTTTCATCTCAAAAATATTTCCAGGATCAGACCCTTTCTCACCCAGGATGCTACTAATACCATTATCCACTCACTGATAATTTCCAGACTGGACTACAGTAATCTCCTCCTAACTGGCATCCCTGACAAATGTCTCTCTCCATTCAAATATATCCTCAATGCTACAGCCAAGCTCATCTTCCCCACGAAACGCACTACATCCACCTCGTCTCTCCTACAAGCCCTTCACTGGCTTCCCTTCCATTTTAGAATCTAATTCAAACTTCTCACACTCATTTACAAAGCCTTCACCCACCCCTCTCCCATTTACATCTCTGACATTATCTACCTCTACACTCCCACCTGATCTCTTCGCTCTGCTTTAAGAGTATCCACAAATTACTCCTTTCACCTCCCGGTTGACCTATTATTTCGGGTGTGGGGTCACTTACCTCCAATCTATCAGCATTTGTAGACTATTTTCTTAAATTTTTAGTAAAAAGCTTAAGATCCTTTATAGGGACACCACTCACTTCTTACAATTAATAAAAGATATAACCTGGCAGGAGGACTATTTATTAGTCACCTGCGATGTTGAATCATTATATACCAACCTTCCGCATGTCGATGGATTGGAGGTCACTAAACACTTTTTTTTAAATGGATGGCTCTAACTCCTCTGATCTAAACCAGTTTATCTTGGATTCTATACATTTTATTTTATCTCACAACTATTTCACGTTTAATGGTGATTATTATTTACAGATACATGGTACTGCCATGGGCACCAGGTTTGCCCCTAGCTTTGCAAATTTATATATGGGACATCCTTGAAGAACAACTGATCTGGAGTTGTCCTTTTGGGGGAAACCTGGTGCTCTATGGCAGATACATACAGATGTGTCCACGATTACCTTTCTGAAAAGAGTGTCATGGAAGTCAATTTGGCAGGACATAAGTTCCTTGTGTTGTTCTGCCATGATGTTGGGGCATGACAATTCATAGTTTCACCACTGGGTGGCCAGTGCATCATGTAACGTAGCTTTCCACATACAGTACATTTGTTCTAGAATAGATTTTTTCCAATTACAGAAAGTGGACAAATGAAGAATGACTACCAGACACCAAGGTAGTCTAGTGGACTAATGCTTTGATTAAGTAAACCAAGTACCCAGGTTTGAACCCTAGGAAAGCAACTTTCTTTTATATAAATTTTAATTCTAAAATATAATTTAAATATAAGCTGCTTTGTTCAGAGGATTTTTTTTTTTAGGAATGGCAAACAGGGTATTGTGATTACTTTCACTCTGATTATGGTGAGGGAGGGGCACACAGAACCACTGCTGACTATGATCAGGGAGGGTGTGTGGAGGAAGAGACCTGCTTTGAATTCATTGCTAAAGCTGTCCATACTGTGCATTGAATGATATTGTTCCAAACCAGCCAACTCTGACTCTGTCTCTGTGTGTCACTCTCCCTCTAAGTTTGTCTCTCTCCCTTTGACTCTACTGTATCTCTTTCCTCCTGACTCTCTCTTCCCTGACTCTGTCTCTCAGTGTCTCACACCGTTTAATTTAGTCTTTCTAGTAGACTTTATCTCTCTCTCTTGACTCTATCTCTCTCACATGACTGTCTCACTGTCTCTCTCTATCTGACTTTCTCTCTCCCTATAACTTCATCTCTCTCCTTGACTTTATCTCTCCCCCTAAACTTTCTCTCTGTGTCTCTTAACTTTGTCACACTCTCCTCGTGACTCTATCGCTCTCCCCCTAACTCTGTCTCTGTGTCTCCCACCCTCTGATTTTCTTTCTCCTAGACTTTATCTCATTCCCCCTGACTCTGCCTCTCTCACATGACTCTGTCTCTGTGTCTCTCGCCATCTGACTGTCTCTCTCCCTCTAACTCTATTGCTCTCTCTCCTTTATCTCTCACCTTAACTTTCTCTGCATCTCTGTTCCCTGAATTTGTTGCTATCATCTCATGACTCTATCGCTCCCCCCTGACTCTGTCTCTCAGTGTCTCCCACCCTCTAATTTTCTTTCTCCTAGACTTTATCTCTCTCCCCCTGACTATTTCTCTCTCACTGTCAGGTTCGGTTTTGCTTGTGTCCCCGGAGGGGGCGCTAGTGGGTCAGTGGAGGTAGGATGGAAGAAGTGAGGAGGCTGGATTGGGTTTCTGCGCATGTGCGCAATGATGTTTTATTAAATAAAAAGTTTAAACAGTAAGGCAGCAGGTATACTTGCAGAAATAAACAATAAGGAATGCAATGGTAATGGTGCAGCGTGGAAGCTGAGAGTCTATGGAGAAAGCAGTATGACTGTGTAGTAGATTGATACACTTGTATGGGAACCAGTGTTGTTTAAAACGTGGAGCCAGCAGAGATGGTGGTATTGGTAGCAAACCTGGTAGCAGATGCAGGAGACTTGGTTTAAAGTTCACAGTGCAGTTGGTAATGCACAGGCAGCTTGCAAGCTGATTCACAGGTGAGGTGATGGAATGCACCTGGAGAGAGAGTCTCTACTGCTGAGGGCTGGAGCACACTGTAGCTGTAGAAGGTGTGGAGCCAAGTAACAAACACAGGAATTGCTGGTGCTTGTAGTTCCACGGAGATACAGGAAGGTAACCAGGAACACGGAGAAACAGGAGAGTGGATCCAGACACATGGGTCGCAGGAGTGACACAAAGTTCAGGACAACCACAGACTCACCCTGCAGCTCCTGATATACCCCTGGTCTGCAGGCATTGGCTGGAGTGGAACGGGGAGGTGCGGCCAAGCTCCGGATTGGCTGCCGCACTCAGACTTAGGGAAACTGTCATGGCGGCGCCCATGCCGCGACCCGGTGGGAACGCGGCGTGCTCACATGCCTGCTGACAACAGGAGCATTCCTAGGCCCAGGATGACATCCGATGACAGGGAGACGGGTGACAGCAAAACGTAGGGACCCCGGACGGAGTCCGCACCGACGGACAGATGTAGCTGTGGTGAGTCGATTCCTGACAGTACCCCCTCCTTTATGGGTGGGCACCGAACACCGACGTGGCTTGGAAGGATGAGTTCTGTGGAAGACACGGACCAACCTTGGAGCATGGACATCTGTGGCATTTACCCAACTTCTCTCCTCAGGACCATAACCGGACCAGTCGATGAGGTTTTGAAGACGACCGTACCGGCAACGAGAATCCAGAATCTTCTCTATTTCGAACTCTACGCCCCGCTGGGTTTGTATTCTGGGACCAACTGGAAGAGCTCTTTGGAAGCGATTCAGGACTAACGGTCTGAGGAGAGAGACATGAAAGGCATTAGGAATTCGTAAAGAAGGAGGCAACTTGTGTTTGTAGGCCACAGGACTGATAACTCTCTCAATGGAGAAAGGACCAATGAAGCGTGGTGCAAACTTCATCGATGGCACTCTAAGACGAAGGTTCCGGGTGGAAAACCAAACCTTGTCACTAGGTTTCAGGCTAGGAACTGCACGTCTTTTGCGGTCAGCAAAGAACTTATATCGACTGGAAGCCTTTTTGAGAGAAGCATGAATCTTCTTCCAGGTTGAAAAGAACTTACTCAAAACAGCAGTGGCGGCAGGAACATCGATGCTAGGAAGGTCTTGGAAATCTGGAACATGAGGATGTTATCCATATACAGCAAAGAACGGAGTTGTTTCTGTAGTAGTATGGTAGCGGAAGTTGTGAGCAAATTCAGCCCACGGGAGCAGATCCATCCAGTCATCTTGAGAAGATGAAACATAAAGTCTTAAAAGGTCTCCAACTCTTGATTTACCCTCTCCGTCTGCCCATTCGTCTGAGGGTGGTAAGCCGACGAAAACTTGAGGTTGACTTGCATGGCAGAACAAAGGGATCTCCAAAACCTTGCCACGAACTGAACTCCACGGTCGGATATAATTTCGGTGGGTAGTCCATGTAAATGGAAAATCTCCCGTAGGAAGATTTGAGCAAGTTTTGAGGCGGAAGGAAGACCCTGGAGTGGAACAAAATGGGCCATTTTGGTAAACCTGTCAACCACTACCCAGATGGTATTAAATCCTTGAGAAGAGGGAAGGTCAGAGATGAAATCCATGGACAAGTGTGACCAGGGACGTCTGGGAACAGATAATGGCTGTAACTGACCTGCTGGAGACTGACGAGGAGTCTTGTTCTGCGCACACTTAGGGCAGGATGCCACAAAGTCTTTGATATCGACTTTCATCTTCAGCCACCAGTATGTTTCGGAGAGGAACTTGAAGGTCTTTAGGACACCAGGATGCCCAGTGAATTTGGACTGATGAGCCCAAGACAGCAACTTGGGACGAAGTTCAGGGGAAACAAAAGTCTTACCAGGAGGCGGAGCAGGAGAAACTTGAGATGAGGCAAATAGAACTGGATTCAGGATGGAATGCGGAACTGGATCGGACGTCTCTTCTTCGGATTCCATAGATCGGGACAAAGCGTCTGCTTTGGTATTCTGAGAACCTCGGCGGAAATTAAGCTTGAAGTTAAAACGAGAGAAGAACATAGCCCACTGGGACTGGCGAGGATTAAGGCACTGGGCTGCCTTTAAGTAGAGCAGGTTTTTATGATCCGTATAGATGTTGAACGGAAATTTGGCCCCTTCCAGGAGATACCTCCATTCCTCAAGGGCCAGCTTGATCACCAGTAGTTCTTGATCACCAATGGAATAGTTAGCTTCTGCAGGAGGGAATTTGCGAGAGAAGAATCCACAAGGATGAACCTTCCCATCAGCTCCCATTTGAGAGAGAACAGCTCCAACTCCTACTGTGGAAGCATCTACCTCCAACTCGAATGGCTTGTTAACATCTGGTTGCGACAAAACTGGGGCGGACATGAAAGCCAGCTTGATTTTTTGAAACGCAGCCAAGGCATCTTATGACCAGTTGGAATGATCTGCCCCCTTCCGAGTTAAGCTGGTAATAGGAGCAATGAGAGTTGAGAATCCTCGGATGAACTTCCAGTAATAATTAGCGAATCCCAGGAATCGCTGAATGGACTTGAGAGTGCTTGGAATGGACCAATTGGCAATAGCTTCCAACTTTGTCGGGTCCATCTGGAGATCCGATCCAGAAATTATATACCCCGGAAGGGTATGGAAGGAACTTCAAAAGTACACTTGGACAACTTGCCGTAGAGACGGTTCTCACGAAGACGTCGGAGGACCTTACGGACTTGTAGACGATGGGAAGAGAGATCTTGGGAGAAGATGAGGATATCATCCAGGTAAACTACAAGATACTTATACAGAACGTCACGGAAGATTTCGTTAACGAAGTGCTGGAACACTGCTGGGGCATTGCTCAACCCGAATGGCATTACCAGGTACTCGTAATGACCATCCCGAGTATTAAAGGCTATCTTCCATTGTAGGCACCGCGGAGATCTAACTTGGTGAAGATGCAGGCTCCCTTGACTCTATCAAATAATTCAGTGATGAGAGGTAATGGATAGCTGTTTTTGATGGTAATATCGTTGAGACCCCGGTAGTCGATGCATGGACGTAATCCTCCATCCTTCTTTTTAACAAAGAAAAAGCCTGCACCAGCGGGTGAAGATGAGGGGCGGATGAATCCTTTCTGTAAGTTCTCCCTGATATATTCGCTCATCGCCTCAGTTTCAGGAACGGATAACGGATAAGTACGCCCCCTAGGTGGTTTCTTGCCGGGAATGAGGTCAATGGGGCAATCCCACTCTCTATGGGGTGGCAGAACATCAGCGGCCTTTTCACTGAAGACGTCAGAGAAATCTTGATAGGCCACAGGAAGACTTGACAGGGTTTTGACTTCAGAAGACTTTACAGGACAAACTTGGGCTAAGCAGGACTGAAGGCAATGTGAACCCCAGGAAGTGAGTTGTAACGTAGACCAATCAATCTGCGGATTATGTAGTTGGAGCCAGGGCATACCCAACACAATCTTCTGGGTTGCCTGAGGAATGACTAGAAACTCTATTAATTCGGAATGCAGGAACCCGACTCCCAGTACCACTGGCCTGGCTTGGTGAGAGATATAACCCTTGGAAATTCGGCTACCATCCACTGCAGTGATGTAGACTGGATATGAGAGTTCGCAGACTGGCAAACGAAACTTATCTACTGCAGCCTGAGTGATGAAGTTTCCAGCTGCTCCACAGTCCACTAGCGCAGCTGCAGATTGGAGTCCAGCCGTAGTCTCTAAAGTCACAGGAAGAATAAGGTCTTGGTTTGAAGGAGCTTGTCTAGAAGATCCCAACTTAACTCCTCCTTTACAAGTCAGGATCTGGCGTTTCCCGAACAAGAATTGATTTGGTGACCTGTAGCCGCACAATAAAGACACAGTCTCTCACAAAGTCTTCTTGACCGCTCCTCAGGAGTTAAGCGGGACCTATTAATTTGCATAGGCTCATCAGAAGGTGGAGGCTGAAATTGTACTGAAGGTACCATTCTTGGCTTGCGAGGCTCACTACGAGCACGCTCACTGTTGCGTTCGCGAATGCGAGAGTCCAACTTGATACACAGAGAGATTTGTTCAGACAATTGCTCAGGGATATCATGGGTTGCCAGTTCATCTTTGATCCGATCCGAGAGTCCATGCCAGAAGGCTGCTACCAGGGCTTGATTATTCCACTGAATCTCTGCGGCTAACGTCTGGAACTGGATGACATATTGGCCCAAACTCCGGGTACCTTGACGAAGCTGAATAAGATCTGCAGAGGCTGATGTTGCACGACCCGGTTCGTCAAAGATGCGTCTGAAGGTTGACACAAATTCAGCATAGTTGTTCATTAGAGTTTCAGCACGTTCCCACAGAGGAGACACCCAACTCAAGGCAGATCCAGAGAGCAGTGAAATAATGTAGGCAACCTTGGATCTTGGCGTGGGGAAATTGTGTGATAATAATTCAAACTGGATTTCACATTGGTTAAGAAACCTGCGACATAGCTTCGGACTGCCATCATATTTGCTGGGCACGGCAGGTGCAAGCGTGACACTGAGGTTGATGCAGCCCGTGAAGAAGAACCCACAGCACTTGCAGGTGCTGGGGTAACTGGAACTGGAGAAGCAAGTACACTAGGCAGAGATTGTTGTAGTGTATCAATCCGGGAGGACATCCCTTGCAGGAACTGAAACATCTGCTGCTGCACAGCCTCTTGACCATCCAAACGGGAGACCAGATTTTGTAAGGCCCCTGACCCCACACTCTGACCACCGTCCGAGTTCATCGGTCCTGAACTTACTGTCAGGTTCGGTTTTGCTTGTGTCCCCGGAGGGGGCGCTAGTGGGTCAGTGGAGGTAGGATGGAAGAAGTGAGGAGGCTGGATTGGGTTTCTGCGCATGTGCGCAATGATGTTTTATTAAATAAAAAGTTTAAACAGTAAGGCAGCAGGAATACTTGCAGAAATAAACAATAAGGAATGCAATGGTAATGGTGCAGCGTGGAAGCTGAGAGTCTATGGAGAAAGCAGTATGACTGTGTAGTAGATTGATACACTGGTATGGGAACCAGTGTTGTTTAAAACGTGGAGCCAGCAGAGATGGTGGTATTGGTAGCAAACCTGGTAGCAGATGCAGGAGACTTGGTTTAAAGTTCACAGTGCAGTTGGTAATGCACAGGCAGCTTGCAAGCTGATTCACAGGTGAGGTGATGGAATGCACCTGGAGAGAGAGTCTCTACTGCTGAGGGCTGGAGCACACTGTAGCTGTAGAAGGTGTGGAGCCAAGTAACAAACACAGGAATTGCTGGTGCTTGTAGTTCCACGGAGATACAGGAAGGTAACCAGGAACACGGAGAAACAGGAGAGCGGATCCAGACACATGGGTCGCAGGAGTGACACAAAGTTCAGGACAACCACAGACTCACCCTGCAGCTCCTGATATACCCCTGGTCTGCAGGCATTGGCTGGAGTGGAACGGGGAGGTGCGGCCAAGCTCCGGATTGGCTGCCGCACTCAGACTGAGGGAAACTGTCATGGCGGCGTCCATGCCGCGACCCGGCGGGAATGCGGCGTGCTCACGCGCCTGCTGACAACAGGAGCGTTCCTAGGCCCAGGATGACATCCGATGACAGGGAGACGGGTGACAGCAAAACGTAGGGACCCCGGACGGAGTCCGCACCGACAGACAGATGTAGCTGTGGTGAGTCGATTCCTGACACTCACATGACTCTGTATCTCCGAACTTTGTCTCTCTCCCTATAACTCTATCGCTCTTTCTCCTTGACTCTATCTCTCTCCCCTTAACTACCTCTCTGTGTCTCTGTCCCCTGAATTTGTCAATCTCTCCTCCTAACTCTATCGCTCTCCCCCTGACACTGTCTCTCAGTGTCTCCCACACTTTGATTTTCTTTCTCCTAGACTTTATCCCACTCCCTCTGACTATCTCTCTCACATGACTCTGTCTCACCATAAAACTTTGTCTCTCTCCCTCTAACTCTATTGCTCTCTCTCCTTGACTCTATCTCTCTCCCTTTAACTATCTCTCTGTCTATGTCCCCTGAATTTGTCGCTCTTTCCTTCTGACTCTATCGCTCTCCCCCTGACTCTGTCTCTCAGTGTCTACCACCCTCTAATTTTCTTTCTAGTAGACTTTATCTCTCTCCATCTGACTCTATCTCTCTCACATGACTCTGTCTCACTTTGTCGATCGCCATCTAACTCTATATCTCTCCTTGACTATATCTCTCTCCCCTTAACTATCTCTCTGTGTCTGTCCCCTGAATTTGTCACTCTCTACTCCTGACTCTATAGCTCTCCCCCTAACTCTGTCTCTGTGTCTTCCACCCTCTGATTTTCTTTCTCCTAGACTTTATCTCCTTCCCCCTGGCTCTGTCTCTCTCACATGACTCAGTCTCAGTGTCTCTCTCCATCTGACTGTCTCTCCCTCTAACTCTATCACTCTCTCTCCTTTACTCTATCTCTCTCCCCTTAACTATCTCTGTGTCTCTGTCCCCTGAATTTGTCGCTCTCCCCCTGACTCTGTCTCTCAGTGTCTCTCACCCTCTGATTTTCTTTCTCCTAGACTTTATCTCTCTCCCCTGACTATTTCTCTCTCACATGACTCTATCTCCATCAAACTTTGTCTCTCCCCATATAACTCTATCGCTCTCTCTCCTTGACTCTATCTCTCTCCCCTTAACTATCTCTCTATGTCTCTGTCCTCTGAATTTGTCACTCTCTCCTCCTAACTCTATCGCTTTCCTCCTGACTCTGTCTCTCAGTGTCTCCCACCCTTTGATTTTCTTTCTCCTAGAATTTATCTCTCTCCCTCTGACTATCTCTCTCACATGACTCTGTCTCACTTTGTCTCTCCATAAAACTTTGTCTCTCTCCCTTTAACTCTATTGCTCTCTTCTTGACTCTCTCTCCCCTAAACTATCTCTCTGTGTCTCTGTCCCATGACTTTGTCGCTCTCTCCTCCTGCCTCTAATGCACTCCCCCTGACTCTGTCTCTCAGTGTCTTCCACCCTCTAATTTTCTTTCTCCTAGACTTTATCTCTCTCACATGACTCTGTCTCACTTTCTCTCTCCATCTGACTTTGTCTCTCACCATCTAGCTCTATCTCTCTCCCCTTAACTATCTCTCTGTGTCTCTGTCCCCTGATTTTGTCGCTCTCTCCTCCTGACTCTATCACTCTCCCTGTAACTCTGTCTTTCAGTGTTTCTCTCCCTTTTACTTTCTCTTTCCATATGACTCTAAGGGGCCCTACAGACTAGCCGATCCACCGCCGAGCTGCCCGACGGCGGATACGGCCGACGAGCGACCCGGCGGTGGGGGGGCAGTGACGGGGGGAGTGTAGTTTCTTCATTCCCCCCGTCACCCGGCTCCATTGAAGTGCAGGCAAATATGGACGAGATCGTCCATATTAGCCTGCATGCACAGCCAACGGGGGACCAGCGATGAACGAGCGCGGGGCCGCGCATCGTTCATCGCTGGAGCCTCCACACTGAAAGATATGAACGAGTTCTCATTCATTTATGAACGAGATCTTCATATCTTTCAAAAAATCGGCCAGTGTGTAGGGCCTATCACCCTCTCCCTCTGACTATCAGTAAATGTTACAAACATCTCCCTTCCCCCCTACTCCCTTCCTCCATGTACAGAACCATGTGCTTGGGTACTTCAAAAACATGGCTATGGGTGGGTGCTTCAAAATTGTTAAAAAATAATCAAGCTTCTGTCACAAAGTAAGTCTGTTGCTGACCTACAGTGATCAGTGGGTTTTTACAGCCATTACTGTACAATGATATTGAAAACGTGGTTAACTATTAAAATGATAGATTATTGTAATGTAAGCAGCCACACAGCAAAACACAAGCTAAAAAACATTCTCCATAAAGGAGCTGCACAGTAAAGAGCATATTACCCCATATTAATAAAGATCCGTTTACAGACTATAGTGAGTGGCCAATTAAACACAGGAAAGTAGCAATCATGCCATAGCTTTAGAGTCCAATTCCTAATTGTGTAGGTGTGACAATCTCAGTGTGTGAGGCCTTTGAAGTAGATTCCTTGGAGGGTATAGATAGCATATATCCTGTCTGGGGGATGGCTTGGGATTTGAAATTAATAATTCAATTCCAATTTAAGTGTTTTCAGCTTCTAACTTTAGTCTATGCAGCTACAATATCAAAAGCTTTTTTTTATACATTTCTTGTTCCTTGCAATAAACAAATATGGTATGTATTTAAAAATATAATTGATTCAGCTTCCTTCATAACTGGTCAAATAATGTAAAATGCTCAGGAAATGCACTCTTGGCTGTGAGGGGAGCCTGTGCCATGCTTTAGAGGAGAGTAGGTAGTGGGCATCACAGCATCTACTGTATAAAGGGGCCTACACAGTACACATGGGGTGACTGCGCTGAGCGATCTGAGTGATGCTAGATCGCTCAGCAAGATCGCTCAGCACACAGCGCTGCAGAGCAATGTGTCAACGATGTGTGCTGAGCAATCTGTCAGGGCCAGTGAACACTGGCCCTGCCAGGCGATCTGACTAAATTTATCCTGCATGTAGGATCTTAATCGCCGCGCCATTGCAACAACTGAATATCTGTGTACTTGAGATATGCAGTACCTATCAGCCACATAATCACTGTTGAAGTCTGGTTCCAGTTTAAGAAATATAGCATCATAATTATTTATTTACAGTTTCTTACATAGCGCAGCAAAATTCTTTCCCATTGGTCCATTTAAGAAATAGTTATTTTGTGTGCACTGTGACTGTGTAGAGTAATTGCTATCACACAGAACTGCCACTGCTGTGATCGGGGAGGGTGGGGGATGGGAATTGCTTGAGCTGTGTGCACTGTGCCTGATTGTTGTCATTCTGTTGGGGGAGGGGAGTGCACACAGAGCTGCATAAAGGGGGTAATTCCGAGTTGATCGCTAGCTGCCGTTGTTTGCAGAGCAGTGATCAGGCTAAATATCTGCATTTATGTGCATGCATATGCCCCGCAATGCGCACGCATGACGTACGGGTACAAAGCCCTTTGTGGTTTTGCACAGGTTCTGTCGAAGTTATCTTTCGCACTGGCACCCGCTAGAAGATTGACAGGAAGAGGGCGTTTCTGATTGTCAACTGACCATTTTCAGGGAGTGTTTGGAAAAATGCAGGCGTGTCTGAAAAAATGCAGGCGTGGCTTGGCGTTCGCTGGGCGTTCACTGGGCGGGTGTGTGACGTCAAATCCAGACACAAATAGGCTAAAGTGATCGCAAGCGCTGAGTAGGTCTAGAGCTACTCAGAAACTGCACAAACTGTTTTTGCAGAGCTCGGCTGCACATACGTTCGTACTTCTGCTAAGCTAAAATACACTCTCCAGTGGGCGGCAGCATAGCGTTTGCATGGCTGCTAAAACTAGCCAGCGAGCGATCAACTCGGAATGACCCCCAATGCCTGGTGCTCAGACGTGCATTAAATGCTTTGCTCACTACAAGGATACTAAAGGTTATGATTTGTGACATGGATAGACAAGGATGGAAAAAGTAAAAAAATATGAAAAAATTCCCAAAACCTTGTGTTGACCATATGTGTGTTTTGACCATTTCCATGTCGACCATTTGCTTCTGTGAGTAGTTGTTTCCTGATTTGGGTACAGCCGGTATATAATGAGCTGTCCAGGCTCATGGTAGTATTATGTAGTTTCAGGGGTGGTGATACCTGCGCTCACCTGATGTCTAGGTGTAAGTGTCTTACATTATTACCAGTTATTTACATAGCGCACATATATTCCGCAGCGCTTTACAGAGAATATTCAGCCATTCACATCAGTCCCTGCCCCAGTGGAGCTTATACTCTATGGGGGTCATTCCGAGTTGATCGCTAGCTGCATTTGTTCGCTGCGCAGCGATAAGGCTAAAAAATGGCACTTCTGCGCATGCGTATGCGGCGCAATGTGCACACGCAACATACTAATACAACGTCCGATGTAGTTTCACACAGGGTCTAGCGATGCTTTTCAGTCGCAATGGCTGCTGCAGATTGATTGACATGAAGTGGGCGTTTCTGGGTGGCAACTGACCGTTTCCAGGGAGTGTTCGGAAAAAAGCAGGCGTGCCATGAAAAATGCAGGCGTGGCTGGACGAACGCTGAGCGTGTTTGTGATGTCAAATCCGGAACTGAATGGTCTGAAGTGATCGCAAGCGCTGAGTAGGTTTTGAGCTGCTCCAAAACTGCACAAATTTTTTTTGTAGCCGTTCTGCAATGAAAGCTTTCGCACTTCTGCAAAACTAATATACACTCCCAGAGGGCGGTGGCTTAGCATCTGCAAGGCAGCGAAAATCTGCTAGAGAGCGACCAACTCGGAATGACCCCCTATATTCCCTATTTTGGGATTGTGGGAGGAAACCGGAGTACCCGGAGGAAGCCCACTCAAGTACAGGGAGAATATACAAACTCTGCACATTATAAGGAGTGTACAATGGTATATTTGTAGTGTTCTTTATTTAGACACAATGTTCAGGTCACATGTATATTAATTAGACAGGTAAAAAGGGGAGATTTTTAAAACCGCACAGGACCTGTGTTTGGTTCACACTATGATTAGTTAGAAATTCAAAAACCAACATAAAGGCAATAAACGGTCAAATACTCCTGGCACCTGGTTGGTGGTGCTCCCAGAAAAAATAGTTCATTAAACTGTATAAATGGAAAATCTTTACATAGGAGGTTAAGACAAAAGGAGACTCTAAGTCTATTCTGGGACACACTTGTCAAAAATTATTAATAAAATATAACTTTTAATATTCACAATTAAAAAAGATCATCTCACAAAGCGACATGGCGACATGTAAAAATTGTAATCATAAACTTTTTGATACAGTAATCCAATGTATCACAGCGAAATATATGCAGTATTGAAATACCAAAAAATCTCTCAGAGGTGTATTACCTTGTTACTATACTTTGAGAGAATTGGCTTCTCTATAATCACACCTTAACCACCAAACAATTGCAAAAAATTAAAAGTATCAATAGTGCCTTTTAATTAGTAACATCATTTCCATATCAAATCTCTGTGTGAAGTTTGCCCGGCTGCTGGGATGAGAGAGCCAGGTACCTGTATGGAAGTTAGTATGACACCTCCTGCACTGCCAACACTGCTGGCACTTCTGCAACAAGGACACTTCCGGCTCTCCCACACTGCTGGCACCCCTGAACTCCTGCAATGAGGACACCTCCCGCACTGCTGACACTTCCGGCACCCCTGCATTGGGGATACTGCCAGCACTCCTGCATTGATGACACCTCCTGCACGGCCGACACTCCTGGCACCTCTGCACCGAGGACACTTCTGGCATTTCCACACTGCCGGCACTCCTGAACTCCTACAATGAGGACACCTCCCACACTGCCGACACCCCTGCACTGCCGGCACACCTATTGCTAGCACTCCTGGACTGAGGACACATCCTGCACTGCCGACACTGCTGGCACCCCTGCACCGAGGACACTTCTGGCACTCCCACACTGCTGGCACCCCTGAACTCCTGCAATGAGGACACCTCCCAGAAGGCTGACACTGCCGGCACCCTTGCACTGGGGATACTGCCAGCACCCCTGCACTGAGGACACCTGCACTGCCAACACTCCCGGCACCTCTGCACCGAGGACACTTCTGGCACTCCCACACTGCCGGCACCCCTGAACTCCTGTAATGTGGACACCTCCGACACTGCCGACACCCCTGCACTGCTGGCACACCTATTGCTAGCACTCCTGGACAGAGGACACCTCCTGCACTGCTGACACTGCTGGCACCCCTTCACTGAGCACACTTCTGGCACTCCCACGCTGCTGACACCCCTGAACTCCTGCACTAAGGACACCTCCAGTACTCTCGCACTGCCGACACTGCCGGCGTTCCTGCACTGAGGACACCGCTGGCACTGCCCGCACTGCCGACACTGCCGGCACCCATGCACTGGGGATACTGCCAGAACTCCTGCAATGAGGACACCTCCCACACTGCTGACACTGCCAGCACCCCTGCACTGGGGATATTGCCAGCACTCCTGCACTGAGGATACCTCCTGCACTGCCGACACTGCTGGCACCTCTGCACCGAGGACACTTCCATCACTCCCACACTGCCTGCATCCCTGAACTCCTGCAAAGAGGACACCTCCCGCACTGCCAACACCCTTGCATCGAGGACACTTCTGGCACTCCCACATTGCCGACACCCCTGAACTCCTGCATTAAGGACACCTCCAGTACTTCTGCACTGCCGACACTGCCAGCACCACTGCACTGAGGACACCTCCTGCACTGCCGACACTGCTGACACCCCTGCACCAAGGACACTTCCAGCACTCCCATGCTCAGGGGCGTTTTAAGAGAGGAGGAGGCCCATGTGCAGCCTTCTGCTTCAGGGGCCCCCTCCTCTCTGACCGAGGCACAGCATTTAATACTTACCTCTCCTGGGTCCCCCAGCGGTGCCATCCTTCTCTGCAGCAGCAATAGAGTCTGAGACCAGACTCTATTGCGCATGCGCCATGCCATCTTTCTGGGGTTTTCAGCAGGCGCAATAGAGTTTGTTGCCCCTAGTGTTCAAACTCTATTGTGCTGCCGAAAAAGGGATGGCTTCGTTGGGGACTTCAGAAAGGTAAGTATTAAGCAAATGAGTGCAGTGTGTATGGGGTGGGCCCCACTGGACCTGGGGGCCCATGTGCCTCGCACACACTGCACCCATTATAGAAACGCCAATGCCCACACTACTGGCGCCCCTGAACTCCTGTAAGAAGGACACCTCCCGCACTGCTGCCACTCCTGCACTGGGGATACTGCCAGCACTCCTGCACTCAGGACACTACCAGCACTGCCACACTGCCAGCACTTCTGCAATGAGGACACCTCCCGCACTGCCGACACCCCCGCACTGCTGGCACACCTATTGCTAGCACTCCTGGACTGAGGACACCTCCTGCACTGCTGACACTGCCGGCACCCCTGCACCGAGGACACTTCCGGCACACCCGCACTGCCGACGCTGCCAGCACCCCTGAACTCCTGCACTGAGGACACCTCCCACACTGCTGGCTCCTCTGCACCAAGGATTACATTATTTGACCAGTAATGAAGGAAGCTGAAGCAATTGTGTCGCTTAGTTTAGTCATCCAGCTACCTCATTGCACCTCTTTTTCTTATTTGCATGATGTGCTGTTTGGGACCTAGTTTAAAAGTGCCATCCTGTCTGCCACTGCAGTGCCACTCCTAGATGGGCCAGGTGTTTGTTCCACCCACTTATGTCATTTAGCTTAGTCAGCCAGCAACCTCGTTCAACCTTTTGGCCTAAAAACAATATTGTGAGGTCTGAGGTGTTCAGAATAGACTGGAAATGAGTTGAAATTAATGTTATTGAGGTTAATAATACCGTAGGATCAAAATTACCTCCAGATTCTATGACTGTAGCTGTTTTTATGTTTTTTTCCAAAGTGATCCAGATCCAAAACCAAAACCCAAAAGGGTGGTTTTGGCCAAACCAATCAAGATCCAAAACATGAGCGGAGATGCAGATCCAAAACGAAAACATGATAAGTGCCCACTGCACATCTCCAGTTAAAATCAGCCACAGAACCTGTGAAATCCATGAGCATCCCAGGTAAAAGGGATCATATGGTCATCCTAAATGAGCATTATAGTGGGAATGTTATATGAAACACACAACCAGGCCCGGCGCTACCCACTTAGCAAAGGGATGCAAAGCAGGTAGGCACCAGGGTGGAGAGGTGCTCTGCCTGCTCTGCATCCCCGCTGCTGTGCCTGGACCCCTGCTGCTGCTGCCCCTCTCTTTCCATATAGACTGCCCGCTGCCACTGTTAATGCTGGGATGCGCTTCCCTTATCACAGCAGTGACGGCAAGCCTATGTGGAAGGAGAGGACAGCTTCAGCGGCCCCTGAACCAATTACACTGCGCTGCTGCGGCTCCAGTCCCAAGTCCCCCTCCCTCCTCCTCCTTCCCTACCTGCCCAGGATCATCATCTGCCTGACTGCCTGCACCGAGGAGTTAGTAAGTATAATCTATTCTTTCTGTCTGTCTATCTATCTAACTATCGTAATGTGTAAAAAAGGGGGACGCTGTCTGCCGTAATGTGTAAAAAGGGGGTCGCTGTTTGCCGTAATGTTTAAAAAGCGGACTTTGACTGCCGTAATGTGTAAAAAAGGGGGACGCTGTCTGCCGTAATGTGTAAAGAGGAGATGCTGTCTGCCGTAATGTTTAAAAAAAGGGGGGCTGTCTGCCGTAATGTTTAAAAAGGGGACTCTGTCTGCCGTAATGTGTAAAAAAGGGGGACTGTCTGCCGTAATGTGTAAAAAAGGGGACTCTGTCTGCCGTAATGTGTAAAAAAGGGGGACTGTCTGCCGTAATGTGTAAAAAGAGGAAACTGTCTGCCGTAATGTCTAAAAGGGGCTCTACCTGGTGTAGTGGCGCTACTGTGCGGCATAATTTGAATAATGGAGACTACTGTACACCGTAATATGAATTGGTATTATTTTGTGGCCACACCCCTTTCCCACGAAGCCACGCCCCTATATTTTCGCACGCGCCGCAGGCGTGCAGTGCCCTTATTTTACATAAAGGGGGGAGGCGCAATTGCCGTTTCTTGCACACAGAACTAAAATGTCTAGTTACGGCACTGTTGCTAGGTATCCATTTCCCTGGCCCTGAGCAGGTCCCCCTCACCAGATCCTTTCCAGGGGTGATGGGGTGGACTTGGATGGGATGAGGGGCTCAAAGCATTTTGTTGCTCCTGGGCCCACAACTCGCTAGTTCCGCCAATGCCTGGCTTGGGTTAATAATGTGAACTTTGATGGTAACAAGGTAAAAAGGACGCTACCGGTAAATCTGAAGGAGGATATCCTGAAGCGATTTGGGGAGAAATTTCAGCTAATAAACAGTGATATTACAAAGATTAAGAGTACTTTGAATTCATTGCTAAGGATGCGCAGAGTACAGCCCTGGGATATCGATGTCCAACGGGGAACTCTGCTAATTTCACACCATAGCCAAGGATTGAACCACAGCCTCTGCCTATCCTAATACATTGTTAGATACTGTATATCCTGCAGCAGTCATTGTTAGATACTGTATTTCCTGCAGCAGCTATTGTATATTTCATGTACTGTACACAATATTGAAAATATACATTTTGAGTGCCAATTTAATGCCACAAGATTTTTCAGCTTCTAACTTTAGTCTATGCAGCTACAATATGAAAAGTTTTTTTTATACTTTTCTTGTTCCTTGCAATAAACAAATACGGTATGTATTGAAAAAAATAATTGCTTCAGCTTCCTTCATTACTGGTTATATAATGTAAAATGCTCAGGAAATGCACTCCTGGCTGCGAGGGGAGCCTGTGCCATGCTTTAGAGGAGAGTAGGGAGCAGGCATCACAGCATCTACTGTATAAAGGGGCCTACACAGTACACATGGGGTGACTGCGCTGAGCGATCTAAGTGATGCTAGTTAGCTCAGCCAGATCGCTCAGCACACAGCGCTGCAGAGCAATGTGTCAGTGATGTGTGCTGAGCGATCTGTCAGGCCAGTGAACACTGAGAGGCGATCTGACTAGATTTACAGTATCCTGCATGCAGGATCTTAATCGTCGGGCGATAACGACGTCTGAACATCTGTGTACTTGGGATATGCAGTACCTATCAGCCACATAATCACTGTTGAAGTCTGGTTCCAGTTTAAGAAATATAGCATCATAATTATTTATTTACAGTTTCTTATATAGCGCAGAATAATTCTTTCCCATTGGTTCATTTAAAAAATATTAGTTATTTTGTGTGCACTGTGACTGTGTAGTGATATCCAGGCTTGAGCACAGGTGACTTACCGTATATACTCGAGTATAAGTCGACCCGAATATAAGCCGAGGCACCTTATTTTACCACAAAAACCTGGGAAAACTTAGTGACTCGAGTATAAGCCTAGGGTGGGAAATGCAGCTCTAGCCGTACTCAGCCCTCATACTGCCAGATATGCCCCCACAGTGCCAGATATGCCCTCACACTGCCAGATATGCTCCCACAGTGCCAGATATGCTCTCATACTACCAGATATTCCCCCACAGTGCCAGATATGCCCTCATAGTGCCAGATATGCCCCCACAGTGCCAGATATGCCCTCATAGTGCCAGATATGCCCCCCCACAGTGCCAGATATGCCCTCATACTGCCAGATATGCCCCCACAGTGCCAGATATGCCCTCATATTGCCAGATATGCCCCCACGGTGCCAGATATGCCCTCATACTGCTAGATATTCCCCCACAGTGCCAGATATGCCCTCATAGTGCCAGATATGCCCCCACAGTGCCAGATATTTCCCCACAGTGCCAGATATGCCCTCATAGTGCCAGATATGCCCCCACAGTGCCAGATATGCCCTTATACTGCCAGATATGCCCCCTCAGTGCCACATATGCCCCCCCCAAGTGCCAAATATGCTCCCCCAGTGCCAGGTACAACTTACCCTCCCCATTCCCCTGCTGTTTTGTGAAGGAGGGACACGGAGGGCACAGCGCGTGCCTCTCCTGTGTCCCTCCTGCGTCTCCGGCGGGTCTGTTAAATGAAGTGCCAGTTCGTGAGCCTATCAGAGCTCACGAACGGGTACTTCATTTAATAGACCCGCCACTGCCGCCGGAGATGCAGGAGGGACACAGGAGAGGCGCGCGCTGTGCCCTCCGTGTCCCTCCTTCCCAGGCATTGACTTCGAGTATAAGCTGAGGGGGCTTTTTCAGAATTAAAAAAAAAGTGTTGAAAAAGTCGGCTTATACTCGAGTATATATGGTAATTAGCACCTCAGTTATTTGATTTAACCATCTGTGCTGCAGCCTGGATATTACTAAAACATGCACTGTTTTAGGCCCTACACACTGGGCGATTATTATCAAAGATATGAACAATCTCGTTCATAAATGAACGAGATACTGTTCATATCTTTGAGTGTGGAGGCTCCAGCGATGAACCATGCGTGGCCCTGTGGAGATGTGCCCTGTATCACAGGGCACATCAGTGTGGCAGCGGCGGGTGTCCGGTGCAGGGATTAGATATGTCCCTGCACCCGACTGTCGGTGGCGGCGGGCAGCGGCGCGGTGGCGCTTTGAACTTGGTGCCGCTTGGGCCGCCAATGAGAAGCGCCGCTGGCGTCTTTTCAAATCCGGCGCCGTCCGCGAGCCAATCGCGGCTCGCGGGGCGCCGGCCAATCAGAGGCGGGCGCGGCGAGCCAATCGTCGCTCGCCGCGTCATAGGCTCCGCCCCCGGTGTCTGACGTCAGACGCCGGGTGGGAGCCGAAGAGGACCAGAAGCACGCGGAAGAGCGCAGAAGAAGCGGCCGGGACCCGGAGAAGGAAGTCGGCGCGCAGGAGCGCAGAAGAGAGACCGGCGCGGAGGAGAAGACGGCGGCCGTGGGGAGAAGAGCTCCGGTGGCCACTGAAAAGGCCAGAAAACGTCGGACTCCTGAACGAAGATGTCCAGCGGTGGCTGTACGTGGAGGAGCGGAGGCGACGCCGCTGGCCAGGACGGGTCAGCGGCAGAAGAGGGCGCCGGTGACCCCTTGGAGCAGGTGAGGCCTCAGTGAGGCTACTTCCACCCCCTCTCCTTTCCTCCCTAGACCATCAGGGTCGGGCATTAGGCCCGTGGGTAAAGTCAGGCCCTTCCGGCCTGTGGGCATTCAGTCGGGCCCTCCCGGCCCGTGGGTACAGTTGATCGGCTCCTCTGGGTCCGAGGCTACGTGTAGTCGGGGTTCCCCCCGGCCCGTGGCCCGGTCCGGAGAAAAGGGGCACACATACCCAGTCGGTGGTTTGGGCGTTAGGCCCAAGCCGCCTAAGCGGCGCAGTAGGCGTGCACTAGGCCCGGGGGCAATCCAGGCAATAGGCCTGTGGGGCATTAGAGGGCATTAGGCCCTAGTGTATTCTGGCCAATTAAGTAAACGTAAGCTGACGCTGGGTACTAGGCCCAGGTCACCCAACGAGTGACGAGTTAGGCGGGCGCTAGGACCGTGGGTAATGTCGGGCCTCGCCCCCGTGCGCAAATAGGGGGCGCTAGGCCCAATAAATAAGCAGTTTCCCCGAAGGTGAATACAGGTGGTACTGGGCACTAGGCCCAGTCCACCCCAGGGTGTTTAGGTAGGCAGGCTCGCTTGGCCTGAGTCCCACATAAGGGAAGGTACAGGAGGTGGGTAGGCTGTGCGGCGTCCACCCCCAGAGTGCAGGTAGGGATCTAAAGGAACCGCACCATTTGATGTTGTACTCTGATATGTGTGTTGTTACCGTGCAGGGCAAAGTGTTGTTTGGAGTTTGTGCATAGTTTGTGTTGCACCACCCACACTTGAGCCAGTTTGAGGGCTTTGTTTATGTAGTTAGTGTAGCGGATGCACACTAGGTTAGAGTGAGGCCCTGCACGGCTGTTTCTCTCTTTGCCTCCTTACAGGGACCTGTAAGTGGAGAAGATCGGAGTACAAGACGTAGGACGGTGAGTAACATCGGTCTGTGTGTTCCTTCTGTGTGTCCCTATCTGTCTCCCTTCCTTCAAGGTGAACGGTGAGCCTTGCATGCCGGTGCAAGGTAGAATTTCCACCTGGTGCGAGAGTGCCAATAGGTGAAATTCGGGCTCTGAGGCGGACGCCTGGGATGACCCTCACCTAGCCCGAAAGCACTATTTTCCTCGGCTCCGGAGGGCGTTTCGGTCCACAGTTAGGAGGACGGCACTCAGCAATCTCCTTCCTCCTAGGTCATCGTGTCCGAGTCCGACGGAAGATTTGCCAGGTCCGTTGAAGGTTCCGGTACCTGAAGGTGAGAGAGAGCGGCGCCTGGTGAGTACCGAAACTACACCTGCACGGCAGCAGGCACCACCACACGCACCGCCCCACCTCTTACAGCCCCGCGCTCGTTCATCGCTGGTGCCCCGTCGGCTGTGCATGCAGGCCAATATGGATGATCTCATCCATATTTGCCTGCACTTCTATGGAGCCGTGTGACGGGGGGGAGTGAAGAAACTTCACTCCCCCCATCACTGCCCCCCCGCCGCCGGGTCGCTCGTTGGCCGCATCCGCCGTCGGGCAGCTCAGCGGTGGATCTTTAAATGTGTAGAGCGCATTAGTGTGCCTTGAGGACCGTGGTTGGGAATGCCTGGTGTAGAGTGATTGCTATCACACAATGCTGTGATCGGGGAGGGTGGGGGATGGGAATTGCTTGAGCTGTGTGCACTGTGAGTGATTGTTGTCATTCTGTTGGGGGAGGGGAGAGCACACAGAGCTGCATAATACCTGGTGCTCAGACCTACATTAAATGCATACTTGCCTACCTGACCCTCTCCATGAGGGAGAAAATGCTCTATTCCTGGACTTTCCTGGTAATGTATGATTGCCATCACCTGTGCTGAGTTAATTGATAAGAAAGGCATTTCACCACAGGTGATGGCAATCATACATTACCAGGAAAGTCCAGGAACAGAGCATTTTCTCCCTCATGGAGAGGGTCAGGTAGGCAAGCATGATGAAACGCTTTGCTCACTACAAGGATACTGAAGGTTATGATTTGTGACATGGATAGAAAAGAATGAAAAAAGTAAAAAAATATGAAAAAATTCCCAAAACCTTGTATCGACCATATGTGTTTGTTAACTATTTGCTGCTGTGAGTAGTTGTTTCCTGATTTGGTAACAGCCGGTATATAATGAGCTGTCCAGGCTCATGGTAGTATTATGTAGTTTCAGGGGTGGTGATACCTGCACTCACTTTATGTCTAGGTGTATGTGTCTTACATTATTACCAGTTATTTATATAGCGCACACATATTCCGCAGCGCTTTACAGAGAATATTCAGCCATTCACATCAGTCCCTGCCCCAGTGGATCTTACACTCTATATTCCCTACCACATGTACACACACACACACATTTGCACAAGGGTTAATTTTGTTAGGAACCAATTAACCTATCACTATATTTTGGGATTGTGGGAGGAAACCGGAGTACCCGGAGGAAGTCCACTCAAGTACGGGGAGAATATACAAACTCTGCACATTATAATGAGTGTACAATGGTGTATTTGTAGTGTTCTTTATTGAGACACAATGCTCAGGTCACATGCATATTAATTAGACAGGTAAAAAAGGGAGATTTTTAAAACCGCACAGGACCTGTGTTTGGTTCACACTATGATTAGTTAGAAATTCAAAAAACCAACATAAAGGCAATAGAGGGTCAAATACTCCTGGCACCTGGTCGGTGGTGCTCCCAGAAAAAATAGTTCAATAAACTTTAAGCTTAGTACATCAGGCCCAGTACACTGTCCCAAGACAGACAACTAATTAGGGCCCTCATTCCGAGTTGTTCGCTTGCAAGCTGCTTTTAGCAGCTTTACACACGCTAAGCCGCCGCCTACTGGGAGTGAATCTTAGCTTCCTAAAATTGCGAACGAAAGATTCGCAATATTGCGAAAAGACATCTCTGTGCAGTTTCTGAGTAGCTCGAGACTTACTCTGCCAGTGCGATCAGTTCAGTGCTTGTCGTTCCTGGTTTGACGTCACAAACACACCCAGCGTTCGTCCAGACACTCCTCCGTTTCTCCAGCCACTCCCACGTTTTTCCCAGAAACGGTAGCGTTTTTTCCCACACGCCCATAAAACGGCCTGGTTCCGCCCAGAAACATCCACTTCCTGTCAATCACATTACGATCACCAGAACGAAGAAAAAAACGTGAGTAAAATACCTAACTGCATAGCAAATTTACTTGGCGCAGTCGCATTGCGGACATTGCGCATGCGCACTAAGCGGAAAATCGCTGCGATGCGAAAAAATTTACCAAGCGAACAACTCGGAATGACCACCTAGGTTTCCATTTGCCCCTCCCCCCTGCCTTATGTTATTGCTAATTGATGTTGTTTTGAGACTTTTGTTCAGTCTCTTACTCACAAAGTAGCACATGCACTGTAAAGGGTCAAATACTCCTGGAACTTGGTTGGTGGTGCTCCCTGAAAAAATAGTACAATAAATTGTATAAATGGAAAATCTTTACATAGGATGTAAAGGCAAAAGGAGACTTTAAGTCTACCCTGGGGCACACTTGTCAAAAATTATTAATAAAATATAACTTTTAATATTCACAATTAAAAAAGATCATCTCACAAAGCGACATGGTGCCATGTAAAAACTGTAATCATAAACTTTTTGATACGGTAATCCAATGTATTATAGCGAAATATACAGTATGCGGTATTGAAATACCAAAAAATCTCTCAGAGGTGTATTACCTCGTTACAATACTTTGAGAGAATTGGCTTCTCTATACTCACACATTAACCACCAAACAATTGAAAAAAAATAACAAGTATCAATAGTGCCTTTTAATTAGTATCATAATTTCCATATCAAATCTCTGTGTGAAGTTTGCCCGGCTGCTGGGATGAGAGAGCCAGGTACCTGTATGGAAGTTACTGTAGTATGAGAGATGTATTGGCTATATATTAATACTTCACAATTAGCTTGCGCTGATGATATTCCCATGTGCCTGATGGATAAATTGCCCTGCAAATACGAATGTCCATGTTGCTGCCTATGGTGCTGTTGGTGGCTAGAGGTGGGAGGAGAAGCCACCGGCATCCGTGAATCTGCTGACCGGAAGTCAGACCCGGTCACATGCTCGTTGCCAGGGGTTACATGCTCGTTGCCAGGGGTTACATATGCTTGTTGCCGTAGGGGTTACATGTTTAGTGCCAGGGGGTTACATGCTCAGTGCCAGGGGGTTACATGCTCATTATGGGTAGTGCTGGGTAAGGGTCTAGTAATACCTCTAGCATCTGTCTCCTAGAAGGCAGCTGCCATTTTTAAAGGGCCGTCTTTCATGCTGTCTGCATGGAATCTGCAGCTTCCAGTAGTAGGTAGAGCCTAAGCGTCTACTGGACCGGTGCTGCTCTCCCCCCCCCAGGACTCAGCCATCCAGGCTGCAGCCTTATTGCTGCTCAGGCCCCGGGTCTCATGTTTCTTCACCCACTTGTATGGCAGACAGAGCACTGAGTGACTTATTATGGAGCACAGCCCCAGCACTGGACTGATTTATGGCAGACAGGTGCAGCACCAACTTGTATGGCAGACAGAGTACCCAATGACTTATTATGGCAACACAGCCTCAGCACTGGACCGATTTGTGGCAGACAGAGGCAGCACCCACTTGTATGGCAGTCAGAGCACCCAGTGACTTATTAAGGCAGCACAGCCCCTGCACTGGACTGATTTGTGGCAGACAGGTGCAGCACCCACTTGTATGGCAGACAGAGCACCCAGTGACTTATTATGGCAGCACAGCCCAAGCACTGGACTGATTTATGGCAGCCAGGCGCAGCACCCACTTGTATGGCAGACAGCGCACTCAGTGACTTATTATGACAGCACAGCCCCAGCACTGGACTGATTTGTGGCAGACAGACGCAGCACCCATGTGCATGGCACACAGAGCACCCAGTGACTTATTATGGCAGAACAGCCCCAGCACTGGACTGATTTGTGGCAGACAGGCACAGCACCCACTTGTATGGCAGACAGAGCACCCAGTGACTTATTATGGCAGCACAGCCCCAGCACTGGACTGATTTGTGACAGCACAGGACAATAGCACTGACAGCAGAACCAGCACCCACCCCACGCCACCCTTCCCGCCACCCTCCCACAGACAGACAACAGACACATCTGTCCTGCTCCCTCTCCAATGCTGGAGTGGTAATTGCAGCAAGAAGTGTGGAATAGTATATAGTCCAGATCTCGCGAGAATCCGACAGCGGGATGATGACGTTTTGTCTCGTTACGGGATCTGAATCTGGCAGGAAAACCCAAGTCGGACTCTGATCCCGGCTCGGATTGGGAAGTTTGTGTGGGCTCAGATCTTGTAGATCTGAGCCCGCTCATCCCTACCTACTATACGTATGACCAGCATTTGATGGTGAAAGAGGGAGAGAGAGTAGTACTTTTTTTCCCAATTCAGTGTGCAATCCAGAGATTATTATGGGTTCATGAATAAAGCCTAAATTATCTCAGTTACTGTATTGCTATAACCTATTGCTTCTTTTTAATCCAATGGATATATTGTATTTTTCTTTTCTGCTGCTGAATAATGGGGCCTACACACGGGATAACTGCAGTCAGTGATCTGAGCAATGCTAAATCAGTTAGATCGCTCAGCAAGATCACTCAGCACACAGCGCTGCACCAGCGATGTGTGCTAAGCGATCTGTCACTGCCCATGTTCTCAATAGAGAAAACACGGGAGATGACTAGATTTTTCAAGCATACTTGAACTATAGTATCTAGACGGGCGATAGAGACGCACATCACTATTGCTATAGTCCACACACAGAGCGATTTGTGCTGAATTTTTAAGCGATTCAGTCAAATCACTTAGAAAAGCAGCCTAAATCGCTACATGTGTAGGGGGCCTACACACGTAGCGATTTAGGCTGCTTTTCTAAGTGATTTGACTGAAGTCAATTTTTTCAGGACAAAGCAGGCTTGTGAAAAGGTGTTAAGCCTCGGCGTTGAATGATGAGTGCTGATGCGTACTCCCGCTTCATCGCCGGTGGCTGCCATTCATCTGCTGGTATTACCAGCAGATAAACGTCAGGGTGGACAGCTTTCCATAGTGTCCTACTATGGAAAGCCATTCATTCCTGCTGACATCGCTGGGCAGGGGGAAAATCGCTCGGTGTGTATGCGCTGAGTGATTTTCAGCCCAACGATGTCAGCGATCACACGGGTCTCCTGCTCTCTTAAAGTGCCCCTGCTTTCATCTATTGTTCGTCTCAGCACACAGGAGGAATGAGAAATGAATTGGGAGACAGTTGGTAAGATGTACTAAGCCTTAAAAAGTGATTAAGTGGAGAGTGATAAACCACCAACCAATCAGCTCCTAACGGTCATTTTTCAAACACAGCCTGTGACATGGCAGTAAGGAGCTGATTGGATGGTACTTTATCACTCTCCATTTTATCACTTTTTAAGCTTAGTACATCAGGCCCAGTGCACCGTCCCAAGACAGACAACTAATTAGGTTTCCATTTGCCCTACCCCCTGCATTATGTTAATGCTAATTGATGTTGTATTGAGACTTTGGTTCAGTCTCTTACTCACAAAGTAGCACATGCACTGTAAAGGGTCAAATACTCCTGGCACTTGGTTGGTGGTGCTCCCAGAAAAAATAGTACAATAAACTGTATAAATGGAAAATCTTTACATAGGAGGTAAAGACAAAAGGAGACTATAAGTCTGTCCTGGGGCACACTTGTCAAAAATGATTAATAAAATATAACTTTTAATATTCACAATTAAAATAGATCATCTCACAAAGCGACATGGCGACATGTAAAAATTGTAATTATAAACTTTTGGTACAGTAATCAAAATTATTAATCACAAACTTTTTGATATGGTAATCCAATATATCATAACGAAATATGGGCCTAATTCAGATCTGTTCGCTCACTAGCGTTTTTCGCTGTGCAGCAATCAGGTAACTACTGCGCATGCGTATGCACCGCAATGCTCAGGCACATCGTACGGGTACAAAGCGGATCGTTGCTGTGCATTGGTTCTAGTGAAGAATCCATTCACACAGCCGATCGCAAGGAGATTGACAGGAAGAGGGTGTTTGCGGGTGTCAACTGACCGTTTTCTGGGAGTGTTTGGAAAAACGCAGGTGTGTCGAGGCGTTTGCAGGACGAGTGTCTGACATTGATTCCGGGCTTGAATAGGCTGAAGTGATCGCAGCGGCTGACTAAGGTCAGAGCTACTCAGAAACTGCACAAGCTGTTTTTGTACAGGGCGGATGCACACGCGTTCGCACACTTGCAAAGCTAAAATACACTCCCCTATAGGCGGCGTCTATCTGTTTGCAGCGCTGCAAAAAATAGCTAGCGAGCGAACAGGTCTGAATTAGCGCTCCTTTGATAGTAATTGCTATCTTTGTGTTTATAATAATTAATTGGTGGGACAGTAACACCTGTGGGAGTTGCAGGAATCTGGTATACAGAAAATATTCAACAGTTTTTGGTGGTTTGTAAGCGCTGTGTTTTAGTATAAATTATTGGAAATCTGAATTAGGCTCAATATTAAAATTTCAAAAACTCAAAGGTGTATTACCTCGTTACAATACTTTGAGAGAATTGGCTTCTCTATACTCACACCTTAACCACCAAACAATTGCAAAAAATGACAAGTAGTGCCTTTTAATAAGTATCATAATTATCATATCAAATCTCTGTGTTGAGTTTGTATGAACTCTCCATCAGCCCATCATAAATCATGAGGAAAGAGATTTTTGCAAACATATAGGCAGCATTGTACCAGAACAAAAAAGAGGTTAGGTGGCTCCTAACACAGAGGCGCCTGGAAAAGCTGCCCTGAATTGTGCTCCTTCCCAAAGTGTCACCACACTTTAAAACAGAGAATGGTCAAAAATTGGTTGGAAGAAGCGTCACACTGTTTGACAGGCAACGGTGCCAGCAGCTTGAAGTTTCCCCCATGCGAGGGGACGCCGTACACTTTTATGGTGTCCATGACGACATATGTCAACATAGCCACCAAAAATCATGAAAAACTCATTGCGACTTTTTTGTGTCAACCTTTTCTATATTGACCTATTACTTGTGTCGACCTTTCAACACTGTCTACCTAAACCATGTTGACCTTTCTGATGTGTCAACATATGGCCTGTCGACCAATATTGGTCGACCTAATGACTGTTGACCTTCTTATTGTCGACAATATGACCCATTCCAAGTACATGCAGCTGGCTTAGCAAGATCGCTCAGCATACAGTGCTGCACAGCGATGTGTTAACGATGTGTGCTGAGTGAACACTGGCCCTGACAGGCGATCTGACTAGATTTATCCAGCATGCAGGATCTTAATCGCCGGGCAATAGCGACATCTGAACATCTGTGTACTTGGGCGATCACTTTAGCCTGTTCGTGCCCGAAATTGACGTCAGACACCCACCCTGCAAACGCTTGGACGCGCCTGCATTTTTCCAAACACTCCCAGAAAACGGTCAGTTGCCACCCACAAACGCCTTCTTCCTGTCAATCTCCTTGCGATCGGCTGTGCGAATCGATTCTTCATTAAATTCAAAGCTCAGCAACAATAGGCTTTGTACCCGTACGAAACGCATGCGCATTGCGGTGCATACGCATGCGCAGTTTTGTCCTGATCACACCGCAGCAAATAAACCTAGCATGCGATCAGGTCGGAATGACCCCCATGGTTTTGCCCATCTGCCAACAAAAATGCTGTTTCGACCAGGTCTGAATTACCCCTCTAGAATCTGTCTTTCAGGCTTTCTGCTTACTCAGTTTCTGAAAATGCCACCTGCTGTCTGAAAAGTGGTACTGCATTATATTTCAGATGACTTACACATGGCCTGCCATGTATATATTAGGAGGAAAGCTTATCTCGTGCCACGAATGGCAGGCCATGATACTTTTTTCAGAAAGGTAATCGTGGACACATCTGTAGATGATCTTTTTATTATTTGGAAAGGGGAATCATCTAAACACTAATGAGTATGGTCTCACTTTTACTAGCACTGTTCACCAAACTGATGTTACATTTTTGGATATCGCGCTGCATGCTGATGCATCCTCTGGTAAACTGCAAACCAAAACCTATAAAAAGAAGGTGGATTTCAGTACATTTCTGAATTACTCTAGTTGCCACCATCACCCCTGGCTAACCCATATTCCTAAAAGCCAGTATCTCAGAATAAAAAGGAATTGTTCAAATGAGACAGATTATATTTCACAGTGCAATGAACTAAAGCAGGCCTTTAGGGATCAAGGATATTGACAAGATATCTTGGATAAAGCTTTTGTAGAAATAAGTACTATGAATAGGGTGGCCCTACTAGCCATTGATATAACAGAGACCTTGGATGAACCCGGTAGACCTGAATTGACAGATAATGAGCCATTATTCATCTCTAGATATAATAATGCCTCAGGACAAATTAAAAGAATAATAAATAAAAACTTTCCTTTATTAAAAATGGACTGTGTATTAGCAAGCTCCCTCCAAAAGGAAGCCAAAGTTATCTTTAGGAAGGCCACCAATTTACAAAACCACTTGTCACCAAGCCATTTCAAGCAAAATGAAGATTTCTCATCATTTAACTCTACGCTGAAAGGCAACAGAGCTATGTATAACCCTGTCCAGATTCAAAGTGATTCTAATATGGGCTGCTTCAAATGTAAAAAGTATAGGTGTATTACTTGCGGATATATCAAGAAAAGCTCACACTTTACCTCATATAGGACAGGTTAATCCTTTGATGTAGTAGGCAGAATCAACTGCCAGACAACTTACGTTATTTATCTGATCACATTCAGTTGCGGGATCCAGTATGTAGGCAGGAATATTCGCTCACTGAATACCAGATTTTTAGAACATAGAAGATTAATTCTAAAAAAAGCGGTGACCCATAGTGTCCCTAGGCATGTGAATCTGGTGCATAAGGGAGACTGTAGAACTCTCTCCGTTCAAGGGATTTAACATATCAATAGAACTTTTAGAGGTGGTGACAGATATAGTCTTCTTTGCAAACGAGAGGCATATTGGATTTGTAACTTAGATACCTTGGTTCCTCTAGGCCTAAATGAAAACATTGAGCTTAATAAAGTATAATCTTGATCTGTTGTCCTAACGTATATAGCAGTCCTCTCCTACTCCAGGGATCTATATCTATACTGATATATATATATATATATGTATATATATATATATATATATATATATAAAATCCTTTAGAAAATATTCCATAGAATCATGTGACTAAATATGATTATTAAATCACTAAACCAACCCTAAGTGTTTTGCCATAAGATAGATATTCAGATTCCATACTTGTATATTTACTTAAAAAATTTCCCTTGCTTATATAAAAAACTTTTTTTTGTTATATAGCATTGAAGGAAATTAACCCCTGTCCTATATATATCTCATAATATATGTATTAATTAAATCTGGTGATTTATTTCCCTTTCTTTCCCTTTTTCCCTTATTTAATTATGCTAGGAGTAGCTATTATAAATATACTACGTAATGATATATGCTGTGGTTATAAACCATGGTTGTTAAAAGTAATTGATACAAAATAGCATAATATATAAAATTGTAGTACAGTGTGCAGTTTTGGCTGGTTTTCGATCTTGCAGTCTCCTGCACTGCACTTTGGTCATTTATTAGGGAAGCTGCTGGGGTTTACACACATATATAAAGCCTCTAGCTAAACCTCTGTTGTTTCCAGGAAATTGAACAACTGAAATCAACCTGTTTATGCTTTTTAAACAAGTCTATGGATAAACTAATTTTAATCGACAGTCTATTTATAATTCAGTGTCCTGTCTTTAGAACCTTCCTGGAGTAATTTTTTCCTCTATAACTATGTATATTAAGAACATAAAAATATGTTATAGAATGTTATATTGGGTCCTGACCTTGACTTATGGCGCTATAAAGTATAAAATGTTATAAGTATGCTTAATTGTTGCTTAATTGTCGCTAAATGATTAACTGCTGTTAAAATGAAAATTAGTAACTATTACCCTGCAATTTGAAAACTGTTTACTGGAGCAGGTCTTGAACCTGAGACCATTCGCTTTGCGCTTCGGCAGCTTACGGGGTGAGCCACTGCCGCTCATGAGCAAAACCTACATAGAAGCTAATCTTGACTCTCAGTTAAGGTAATTGACCCACTTGAATCTCCTCTCGGATGCCCCATATTTCTTATTATTATTATTATATTATTCTCTATACATTTGGTTTATTTCTCTTTTTTCTATATGTATGTGTCATTGACATGATACAATTATATGTGTGTGTCACTGACATGATGCAAAAATATATATTTTTATCTAAAGCACCTATATATATATACCCACAGAATGATCTCTTTGATAACAATTCTTTGACATTTGTTTTAATAGCTGGGACATGTGCAATGAGTTTGTATTGGATTGAGGATCTAGGTAGACTAGAGGAATGGTCAAGAGTCTGGCAATTACAGTTTAATGCCAAAAAATGCAAAATCATGCACTTGGGTCTCAAAAATCCTAAAGCTAAATACAGTATTAATGGCACTATACTGGAAACTACTGAGGAGGAAAGGGATCTAGGAGTCACTATTTCAGATGACTTAAAGGCAGGTAAGCAATGTAACAAGGCAATGAGGAAGGCTAGTCAGATGCTTGGCTGCATTGGGAGAGGAATCAGCAGCAGAAAGAAAGAAGTAATAATGCCACTGTATAGGTCATTGGTACGGCCTCATCTAGAATACTGTATTCAGTTCTGGAGGCCATATCTTCAAAAGGATATTAATACATTAGAAACTGTACAAAGGAGGGCAACTAAAACGGTGCATGGCCTACATCACAAAACATACCCAGAAAGACTAAGAAATCTCAAAATGTATAGTTTGGAGCAGAGAAGGGAAAGGGGGGACATGATAGAAACTTTCAAATATATCAAGGGTTTTAACAAAGTCCAGGAGGGAAACATTCTCCAAATGAAGAGAAGCAATAGGACACGAGGACATGCACTGAGACTGGAGGGGGGGGAGGTTCAGGGGAAATTTGCGGAAAAATTATTTCACAGAAAGGGTAGTGGACAAGTGGAATAGCCTCCCATCAGAGGTGGTAGAGGCTAAGACAGTAGAGCAATTTAAACATGCATGGGATAGACATAAGGATCAAATAAGGTTAGAGATAAAAATAATATAAAAAAAAAAAAGGGGCAGACTAGATGGGCCAAGTGGTTCTTATCTGCCGACAAATTCTATTTAATGATATATACCCAGGTGTGCACAAATGAGCTTTAAGCGAATTGGCTATTTTTCATTTAAATACTCTTCAACCTGTGGACTGTGTATTCATTCCTCCTGAAGAAACCGCCCTCAGGTGTGGCGGAGAAATGTGTAGAGGGTATTCACATTAGCGGGTCCACCGCTGGCTAACCACGCTTCTTTTGTATCTACGTTGGTGAGCATAATTTCTCTCCCCCCTGGGTGCCTACTCTACAAATGCACTGACTGTTCTAATCGTACTACACGGCCGCTGTGCTCATAACAGCCTCGTCAGCAGAATCCAGCACACGGGCGCTCTGTATCTTTACGGTTACATCTCAGCAGTCGTCCGGGCTATTTCTCTACACCGCAATTGACGAGAACCAGCGTCACCTTAAAGCACCAGTGATAGTCACTTAACAAACAGGGGTGAGCATAAAACATCTCATCATATTTCATAAAAATGTCCAACTCTGGACTCTTAATGTATACTAGTATACCAACTGTGGACACTTCCAGCTAGCTAACATCCAAGTGGACCGCTACTGTAGATAATACAATATCTAAATATAAAAACTCTTTTTTGCACAATTGTTCCATTCACTGCTTTCTGTTGCATATTATATAAGCATGTACTAATCTTATATAATGTGTATTTTATGTGTATAAATAAAACTGTATCAATTTTATGAGCGCTCCTTAATTGTTTGATATTACAAACAATTTCCTATATATATTTTAACAGGTATCCATATTACCATTAGGAGAAGCTATATTCTTTTACAAATTTTAAGTATACTTGGTTATAAATACAGGTGCTAACTATATATCTTACTTTCTTACTTATTAATTAGCGCCCAATATGACCAGGGTTTAACACCCCCTGTAGTTTTTGGACTATTGTTATTGTTTTTAGATTCTGGCTAATTTGTTTGGGCAGCTATATATATTTTTCATTTTTCATTTAGTGTATACATATTTAAAAACTTAAAAACAATGGCATCCCAGAGGAGATTCAATGAAAGAAACGAAAGACAAAATGTGTTATTGCAGGAACGAGTAGCTGCAGATTCTCTATCCACTGATGCAAATCCATTAGATATGCACCATCTATTTAATAGATTGGAAAGTCTTTTAAAAGCCGAAACTAGAGACTGGCTTGATAAAATTACTTTATCCAAATATCTTAAAGAAAAAATCAGGCCTAAGGCTTCATAAATCATGTTCATTTAAAGATGATGCAGACCTCACGAAAAAATGTAATTATATTCTAGACAGCTGCTCATTCTCCTTAATGGAGCTTCTTGTTAATTATCGTGACACCAAGGTTAATAACATATGTGTAGAGATAGAAAAAGTGCAAAATATGTTGAAACCTTTTGATGTCAGATCAGATTATAACAACTGTGATTATGTTTTAAACCAAAGAATAGAGGAGTTTGAAAGGGAGATCATTTCTAATAAAAATAAGAAATTGAATCAGGATAGATATGATTATTCTAATAACATAGTTCATACCTATAATAGGGAAGGTAGGAAAACAACAGATCAATTTAATAATCCGAATAAACAAAGGAAAATGGTAGAGTCCTATAATAGGAGGGACAAATTTAACCCTAATTTTAAAACACATCAACATCAGTTTAGTAAAAGATTTAGCCCGAGGGCTGAATATATATATGAGAAAAAACTGGGTTCACCAAATTAGGCTCCTCCCTCTTCAGATATGAGAGACTTTACACATAAAGGTGCAAGACCAAAAATCTCTCACCCAACACTAGTAAGAACAGAGGAGAGGAGAAAAAATAACGACTCCTCTAATTTTTTAGAACAGGAGCTATATCCCATATGGAGAAATCGCAACAGATTCAGTCCTCTGGATCCACATTCTCCAAAAAGGAGAAGAGATCCCAATTTAGAGGATGTAGAGGAGGAAGACATGAATCCCGCAAACAATCAAAAGCAAAACTAAGAAATAAAGGGATATATAATCTTTCCTCCAGAGTATTGTTAGAAAGTGAAAAAGCGTTGATAGCCAAGGGACTAAAATTTGCACTGAGTAAAGATCCCTAAAAGGGCTTCTTGTGGATGCTTTGGCGTGTGGCGCGATATCCAAGACTGAATATCACTTCTTATTTAATCCTTCCCTATCACTGACACTTACTATCACCTCCCCAAAATCCACAAATCACTACTTTCACCTCCCGGTCGACCTATTATTTCGGGTGTGGGGTCACTTACCTCCAATCTATCGGCATTTGTAGACGTTTTTCTTCAATTTTCAGTAAAAAGCTTAAGATCCTTTATAAGGGACACCACTCACTTCTTACAATTAATAAAAGACATAACCTGGTAGGTGGACTGCTGCCACTCTCTGTTTCTAGGTCCCTGCTACCGCTCTCTCTCTCTCTCTCTCTCTCTCTCTCTCTCACTCTAGGTCCCTGCTGCCACACTCTGTATCCCTGCTGTCACACTCTGTCTCTGTGTCCCTTCCACCACTCTTTGTCTCTGTGTGCCTTCAACCACTGGAGCTGGATTCTGCTGGCATGGGGACAGGAGCAGTTTGTTGGTTGGATTCAGCAAAGGAGGGTCATTATAAAGTCAAGAAGCACAGTAATAACATTTGTCTTATGAATAGTCCAAATGTGTGGTGTAATGTGTATTTGTGCCCTAATGTAAATGGGGTACAACTACTATGTGGTATAACATGTACATTTACATCCCTGGTTTAAATAGTAAAAAAAAAACACCCCAGGCAACAATCATTTTATTTTGTATTTCATTTTGAAAGCCGATTCATAGCAATTAACCGATTTATGTATCTATAAAATATTAAAATCATGCCCCTTTCATTCCTGGCCCTTGAGTGGCCCTTGATGGGGGGGTCCCCTTTATTTAAGGGGTCCCCACTCCCCCGGGGAACCCCGGCCAGGGGTGACTAGTAGGGGTGAGTGATGCTGTGGCCGTAAGGACCTGTATAAAAGTGTCACTCGGCTGCGGCATAACCTCCCTGGCTGGTTTTAAAAATGCAGGGGACCCCTACTACTTTTGTCCCCCATATTTTTGGAACCAGACCGGTCCAAGAGCCGGTGCTGGTTGTTGAAATATGGGGAACCCCATGTCAATTCTTTTTGCAACCAGGACGGGGATGGTTTTGCTTTTGGGGGGGGACATGCATGTCATTATTTTTTTATTTTTTTACTATTTCTTTACTGTTCCATACAGAAGCACGGATCACACTGGTCACACTGAGCTGTGCATGCTTCTGGCTAAGTGCACAAAGTAATGAAAACATTTCTTAAAAAATGCATGTTTTATTACTAATAACTGCATGTTTTCTTTACTAAAAAAAATCGCAAAACATCGAATGCGACTCCCGATTTTACCCAAAAAATCGCACCCCATAACATTTGCGATTTTTAGCAAAAATCGCATGTTACAAATGTGTGATGTGATGCAATTTTTTAGACACCCGAAAATCGCACTCCATTACACTTGGCACCAAATGTTTATTTTTACAGTGAAATATTACAATTCTGAATTCCAAAAATAAATAAATAAAAAAAGCTATGAAATTCCATAGACAAAAAACCCTACTGTTTCACATGTCCCATTAAGGCTTCTTGCACATGATCTGGCATTTAAGAAAGACAGAGCAGCATGTAGGTGTATAGAGGAAGTAAGTGTAGATGCATAGAGTGTAGACGGGGTATTATAGTTTTAGCAATTGCCCAAGATGAGGGAGCTAAATGTGTATACTAAATGAGATGGATATATGGAGTGAGAAGGATGTTGGAACAAGGTGGGATTGTGTTGTGGTGATTGAATGGGATCATTGTGGGCACTGAGTATGATGGGTGTGGGCACTGAGTGGGATGGGTGCACCACACAACCGCTCAGACCTTCAGTTGTATATACTGTATGTGTGTTTTCCAATGAGCACACAAATCTGTGATTTAGCAGCTCCACCATTGTGTGAGTGACAGCAATCTCACTCTGTGAGAGTGCTGAAACTGCACTTACCCACAAGCTGTGATGGCATACCATATCTGTATTGCGCAAGGATCACGTGCATTAAGGCGTCAGCCTTAATGATCGGCATTTCATTGCTTTTTGCAGTTTGAGTGGAAGAGTTACAACAGGTATCTGAAATGACAGATCATGTGCAAGAATCCTTAATGGGACATGTGAAACTGTAGGGTTTTTTGTCTATGGAATAGAACTAATGGGGTGCAAATAGTGTAGTAACGTTTTTGAAAGCACCCAATTTTACTTCAATGTTGCACGTACATTTAAAATATTTTAAAGCAGCTTATCACAAAGTCATCAGCCAGGCTGAGTACAAAGGTAGTAGTCCCGGATCTCCTTCTCCCAGGGCTCCGGCCTTTAATCACCCACTCTTTGTCCTCCGCGTCCTGGCTTATGTCTCCCGGCTTCCGGTACCAACACTGTGCAGACTTCTGCAGGCTGTAACAGCGGTTCAGTGTCTCTCTTCCCAAACACATTTTGGTGCTAGCCTTCGTCAGTGGGCATGGCTAGTCGCATTGGAGGGCTATTTAAATAGCACTTTTCATTAACCATACTTACATACACCTAATCTTATTTAAAATTCACTATAACATAACAATACATAATCCATATACAAATATCATAATATATAATTGTTATGTTATAGTGAATTTTATAACATACCGGGCAAGGTGACGGAAAAAACGTGAGTGTCGAATGCATTGACTGAATACATTGTAGGAGGTGTGTGATCATACTTCAATTTATTAAGGCACCAGACAAACATCACATATGTGGACACCAGCCAGTGTCTTAAGTTGGGACATTTGATTTCAATTTATTCTGGTGTGGCACTGCACTTTGCAATTTAGCAATGGAGACTGGAACAGAAGGAGCTATTGGTTATTGTAACAGTATTTTTCGCAAGGCAGGAGCGGATTTACATGAACACCAACATTCACATTTGTTGAAATTGAAAAAACATGAGGTAAATTTCTACCTGCACGGCATATCACTGTCAGATTACTTCCATGACATAAGATTCCAAGGGGGTTTAGGATTTGAAATAACCCCACTATAGGACGTAATAACCCTGAGTTTGACGAAAGTGGGTGGTCATCCTATATAAGGCATACTTTGATGTTATTCTGTTGGTAGTAGAAGAATCTACACGGCAATTAATACAAGTACAGGAAAATTTAAATGCATTTGAATTAAGTTGCTTGGAACAACTAACGGTGGACACAAGTAATGATTGGATAAATCAACTACAATCTCAGGTTGACAAATATAGAACCGAATTAATCAATTTTAAGACCAAAAAGTATACAGCACTTACCCGTGATTATGAGGATAATCGGGTATATAATTGGTTCAGTAATCGACAGCACCAATTCAGGCAGACTCATCCTAGATAAAATAGGAAACTGTCACGTGGCGAGCGCTTACCGCCACGGGTCCTGGAATTTGTCCCATGCCAGCGTGGCTGACTGCAGTGCTCTGTGGCCGTATGGGGATGCGGTGTGGTCAGCAGCAGGAGTGACGGCTTCCTGGAGTCTGGAGGGAGGACCTTGTGGCCTGCAGCTTCCCTGTGTGTCTGCAGTGTAGGGAGCGGCCATGTTGGAGACTAAGTGCAGCACCAATGAGCATGATGGGTTAGTGTCAGCCAATCCTGTTTCTCTGATGCATATAAATAGGCTGGGATTTTTGCATTCTGTGCTAGTACTTTTATTGTAGTTACTCTGTACCCTAGCTCTGTGCTCCTGCAGATTGTTCTGTGCATCTCTGTGTAATTGATCCCATCTTGCTTTCCAAGTTCTCAGCCGGCTCTCACTGCACAACGCTCGCCAGCTCCCCAGAGTGTGGTCACGGTCAACCGCTCTCCCGCCGGTGCCTTTGAATTCTCAAAGATTCTCATGGTGGTTTGTCTGCTTCAGCCAGTGTCTTTCGATCACGTCTCCGCATCATCCAGTGGACGATCTTCACAGCTCTTCAGTTACGTCTTTGCAATAGCTAGCAAACCAGTCTTCTCAGTTCTTCATCCACATTTTCACATCATCCTGTAACCAGTCTTCACAGTTCTTCATTCACGTCTTCGCATCATCCTGCAACCAGTCTTCACAATTCTTCATTCACGTCTTCATATCATCCAGCAAACAGTCTTCACAGTTCTTCAGCCACGTCTTCGCATAATTTCTGCAACTCAACCTAATAGTTCTTTAATCACGTTTTCGTATCATCTAAAGCAGGCATTCCCAACCGCGGTCCTCAAGGTACACCAACAGTGCAGGTTTTAGTGATTTCCAGGCTTCAGAACAGATGGTTAAATCAAAATAACTGAGGTGCTTATTACGTCACCTGTGTTCATGCCTGGATAGCACTAAAACCAGGACTGTCAGTGTGCCCGGAGGACCAAGGTTGGGATACACTGATCTAAAGCATATTCTTCACAGTTCTTTAGTCTCGGCCTCGTAACACTCAGTGGACATTCTTTTCAGTATTTCTTTCATGTTATCCCATTCAGAAACCAATTCTTCACAGTTCTTTTCACGCCGCCACGTCACGCTGCAGACCTTGTCATAGTTCCTCAGTCACACCCCTTCAACAAACCATCTCTCTCTGCAAGAACCCTCTTCTTTCTTCAGGAGTTCAGTGACTACAATCTCTACAGTTTTCCAACCCTGAACTAGTTAGTCTCAGACTATCTACAGTGACATTCCGATCTGTTGCCATTAATAAAATATATAAAAAGGAATTATGTTGGTCCTCCTTGATTCATGCACTCAGGAGCATTTGCTCCTTCAGTTGGTCCAACAGTTTCCCAGAAACAGCCTGCCTTGACAGTAAGCACTGGCAACATGGATCTGCCAGGCAACCAGGCTCTGGAGGCGATGCTACGGCCAACATTCTCTCACGCCTGGATAATCAAGAGTTCACTCAGTAGTAAATAGTTAAATTTATGCAAAATATGTCTGACCGTTTGGATGGTCTTCACACGGCCATTAGGGCCCCAAAGTCCCTGTCTCAGGTAGTCACCTCCTCTGCAGTGGTTCCCCGGTGACAGTCCCAATATCTCGACTGCAACTACCCCCACCAAGCAAGTTCGATGGTTCTCCGAAACTTTGTAGGGGATTACTCAACCAGTGTGAAATCCTGTTTGGGCTTCAGTCGGCCAGTTTTCCATCAGCCCGTACAAAGATCGCATATATTATTTCTTTCCTCACTGGTCAAGCGTTGGAGTGGGCATCTCCACTTTGGGAGAGAGGGGACCCAATCCTCTCCGATCATGCTGAAAATATCTAATCATTCAGAAAGATAATTGATGAGCCTGGCGGAACCACCTCAGCGTCCCTAGAGATCCTTTGACTTCAGCAGGGCTCACGTCCTGTCAATCAGTATGTGATCCAGTTCCGTACTTTGTCTCCTGAATTGAATTTGAATGAGGAGGCCTTAGTCGCTGACATTTGGAACAGCCTTTCTGACAGGATTGAGGATGACTTGACAGTTCAGGATGTGCCCACGAAATTTGATGGACTGATTTCCATTTGCAACAAACTGGACTTGCTGTATAGAGAACGCTGTTTGGAGAAATCTAAGTTCGAACATCCAAGTCTTTGTTTCCGATCAGCTTTCGGAAGAAGAGCGTTCTTGTCGCCATCTGGGGAACCTCTGTATGTATTGCGGCTCCTCAAAGCACTTTGTGAAGTTTTGTAAATTCTGGCCGGAAAACTCCAGCTCCTAGCTTACTCCAGAGAGGTTAAGCTAGGAGTTACTCTAGAGTCACGTACTGTAAAGGAGCCAACTTTGCCCATTTGTTTGGAAGTTCCATCTTCTGTCCTCTCTGTCTCAGCTTTGTTATATTCAGGAGCAGCTGGGAACTTCATTTCTTCCACCATCGTTCAGCAATTTAAGATTCGGACTGTGCCCTTGGAACAAACAATCTCCATTATTGTGGTTGATGGAAGTCAAAACCCTGAAGGCATAATCACCTTTCAAAGTACTTTGCTTAGAATGAAAGTGGGCATATTACACTCCGAATATATATCTCCTTTCTCGTAATTCGCAAAACCTCTTATGAAGTGATTCTCAGATTACCTTGGTTAGAAAAACATAATCCAAAACTCTGTTGGCGAATGGAGATCCAATACTGGGGAGAATTTTGTATCAATGGTTGTTTTGGCCTCAGTTAAACCTCTTCATTCAGTTCATGTCTCCGAGTTACCCACAGTTTACCAGTCTTACATGGACGTCTTCAGTAAGCAAGGGGCAGATTCCTTACAACCTCACCGTTAATGGGATTGCCCGATCGATTTGGTGCCGGGTAGGACTCCTCCCAGAGACCGAATTTACCCGTTATCTATCCTGAGACTCAGGCTATGTCAGACTACATACAAGAGAATTTGGCCAAAGGCTTTATTAGACCATCGTCTTCTCCTGCTGGGGACACATTTTTTTTACAAGAAAAAAGATAGTGGCCTGCGGAAGAATTGATTATACTGTAAATTGGAGAAATGTACCTTCGAGGTAGCATCCATTCCATTTTTGGGTTACACTATTTCCGGATCAGAGCTACGGATGGACCCTGCCAAAGTCCAAGCTATTCGTGACTGGTCAGCTCCCACAGCATGCAAAGGGATTCAATGCTACCTTGGCTTCACCAATTTCTACACAAAATGTAATAAGTGTTACTCCACCTTGGTCACTCCCATCACGGCCTTGACGCGTAAAGGAGCAGTTCCTTTGAACTGGAGCTACTAAAGCCTTCCTCGGTTTGAAACAAGCCTTCATGTCTTCTCCCATTATTTGTCAACCTGATCTTAATCATCCATTTCTCATGGAGGTGGATGCTTCCATAGAGGCATTTGGGGCTGTTTTATCACAAGTTTACGAGGATAAGAAGGTCCATCCATGCAGTTATTTTTCTCGAAGATTCCTGCCTGCTGAGTGAAACTACGCCATCGGGGAGCAAGAATTGCTTGCCATTTAGTTAGCATTTGAAGAATGGAGATATCTTTAGAGGGAGCTCAACATCCTATCACAGTATACATCGATCATAAGAATCTAAGAATCTTCTTTATCTTCAAATGGAACAATGTCCCAATCCGTGGCAAGCAAGATGGGCTCTCTTTTTCACCCAGTTTAACTTCAAGCTCACTTATCGCCCAGGATCCTTGAATAAGAAAGCTGATGCCCTCTCCTGGTCCTTCAATTCTTCTGAATCCAATGATCTGATAAGTAAACAAGCTAATGTAAGTCCAACATCTTTCTTAATGACTTGAATTTCTTCAGCTCCTCTACCCCCGCCAGGGAAAACATTTGTGGCCCCAAATCTCCGGAAACAGCTATTAACTTGGGCTCATGCTTCATCTTTTATGGGTCACCCTGGGGTCATCAAGACACTTGAATTCATTCAACGGTCTTACTGGTGGCCACATCTTAGAACTGACGTCCAAGAATTTATAGCCGCTTGTCCTAAATGCGCCCAAAACAAAAATCCCAAGGGTCCACCACCTGGTTTACTACATCTGTTTTCCATACCCAAAAGACCTTGGACCCATATCTTGATGGATTTCATAACTGATTTACCTCCGTTGAAGGGACGAAATACCATCTGGGTGGCGGTAGATCGATTTTCAAAGATGGCGTATTTCATTCTTCTAACATGACTGCCCTCAGCTTCGGTGCTTGCCAAATTGTTCATCTCCAAGATCTTCAAGCTACATGGTCTTCCTCTAGAAGTTGTTTTGGATCGGGGCACGCAGTTTATGGCCAAATTTTGGAAAGCACTTTGTTCTTCTCTAAGCATCAAATTTAATCATTCTTCGGCATATCACCCCCAGTCGGATGGACAAACAGAACGGGTAAATCAAGATCTTGAAACATTCCTTCATTTATATATTTCCTCTTCACAAGATGAATGGTTGTACTTTCTTCTGCTGGCAGAATTTGCGCATAATAATCCCTTTCATTCATCTTCTGAATACACGCCGTTCTATGTTAATTTTGGTTTCCATCCGCGAGTACCAGAATTTCAACCTCTTCCAACTCAGGAAGTGCCAGCAGCTGACTTAGTTCTCGAGCAATTTTCTAAAATTTGGACTCAAGTACGCAAGTCTTTAGTTAAAACTTCCATACGTTATAAATCCTTTGCAGATAGAAGATGGAAGGCAGTGCCCAGTTACAATGTGGGGGACCAAGGCCCTCATTACGAGTTGTTCGCTCGCTAGCTGCTTTTAGCAGCTGTGCAAATGCTAAGCAGCCACCCTCTGGGAGTGTATCTTAGCTTAGCAGAAATGCGAACGAACAGTTCGCGGCGCTGCTACAAAAAATGATTGTGCAGTTTCTGAGTAGCTCGAGACCTACTCCTAGCTTGCGATCACTTCAGACCATTTAGTTCCTGTTTTGACATCAAGAACACGCCCTGTGTTCGCCCAGCCACGCCTACATTTCCCCAGCCACTCCTGCGTTTTTGTTTGTTTTTTCAAATGTATTTATTGATTTTTACATATTTATCAGACAATATACATCATCGACAAAAAAGACTGATACAAATAGGGGTTAGTGCTACATAATACAGTTTCGCAGTATATTCTTGTATGAAAATAGTGGATTCTGGTGAAAGTGGGTCAGCTGCGGTGACTTTAAGAGTCACCACAGAATAAAATATTGTGGTATATAACTTGTGCAGGGTAATCCAACATTGAGCACTTAGGTGTCTCTGACAGTCGATATATATCCTTACGACATACATGCTAGAAAATTCAACATGGGGGGGTGTGGTAACAGGGGAAGGAGGGGAAAAGGGGTGAGAAGGGGGAAATTAGGGTCAAAGTTTGAGAACATATACTTCAGTTCGTATAGGAACATTACACCTGGTCAGTGGACAGAGGCATGTACGTAACCGGAACCAGACTGAGCCTCCAAGGCAGCACTCAGCATATAGGATCTGTAACCTTGACATTGTATAGTGTAGGTCTTAAGAAGATTATAAAGATTCGCAGAGAGTTTCAAGGATTTTTCCACCCCTCATTTTTATGTCTTCATTCTGGTATCATATCTTATCTTAACTCCCGCCCGATTTCTCCACATCATCTCTATATATTCTCTATATAGGACCCCATTTCTTGTTGAACCTTTCTGTACCATTTCTAGAGTCGGAGAGAACATCATATTTGTCATATGCTATGTATTTGTTGAGTAGGTTCGTCAACTCTCTCAGAGATGGAGACCTACGTTTGATCCATGAGTTTAATATTACCTTTTTTGCTACTGTGACTATCACAGACAGTATGGGCACAAGTCTCCTCCTCTGAGTCCCAAGATCCCATATATCAAAATTTGCGAATAGTAGAGGAAGGGGGTTGAGAGTCAGACATGTATTGAAGGTTGTATTTATAAAATACATAACCTTATTCCAATATTTCTTTATGTGTCCGCAGGTCCAAAAGTTATGTAAGAGCGTCGCAGAAGACGCCCTGCATTTTGGACATCTACCATCCTCCTCCGGCACGAAATGACTGCGTCTGCTCTGGGAGATATACGCTCTATGAATAGTTTTCACATGAACCTCCTGGAGCACAGAGGAGTGCACCACCTTTAACACTGAGTGATAGTATTTCACTATTGAACCATCCTGTGGCAATGAGGGGATGTCCTTCACCCACGAGTCTGTGATTTGTGTCCAAGTGTATTCTTTATGACGTTCTAATAAAGCTAAATAAGTGAATTTTGGTTTGTAATTTTTAAGTATACATTTGTTAAAAATTTGTTTCAGTTTGTCTGTGAAGGTAGGAGGAGTAGATCTTATGGGGAGGGACAGGACATAATGTAGTAGTTGTGCGTAGGCGAAATAGCCTGAGTTGGCTAAGCCATAAGTGTTCTGTAACTGATTAAAGGAGCGAATTTTCCCTCCAGGATCAAACACTTGAGAAACTGCCTTTAGGCCTTTTTGTCGAAAGCTGCAGAAAGCTGCATTTTCGATTCCCGGGCTGAATAAGGGGTTACCCCATATTGGTAACCATTGTGACCACAATGGGTCATGGCCTAGTGATGTGTTTACATAATGCCAAGCTGAGTGAGCTTCTCTAAGGAAGATATTCTGGTATATGCTCTTATCTATTGCAGTTTTAGGGACATGTAGCAGGGCCCCTGGGGATAAAGGTGCAAACATCGCGCATTCTATCTCATAATTCATAATACATGGCGTATCGAAAGTGAATAGCATAGGAGTACATTGTTAAATCTGGGAAACCCAGCCCCCCATCCTTCTTTAGCAGACATAATTTTTTAAGAGAAATTTTTGGTTTCTTAGATTGCCAGACAAACTTCATGCACATTTTATTAATTATTTTTATGTCCGTAGCAGTAAGTTTAATGGGTAAAAGTTGCATTATATAAGTTAGCCTTGGGAGTAATATTGATTTAATCACTTCCACCCTGCCTAGTAGGGATAGTGGAAGGTCAAGCCAATGTTTCAGGGATTTTTCTAGGTTAGATATGGCCGGTGTGAAGTTAAGTTTGTAGAGATTCGGGAGAGAACTTGGAATTTGCACTCCCAGGTATTTTATGTGTGAGCTGGCTATTTTGATAGATTGCATACCATCTTTTTGAGGTAGAATCGGGACGGGGCCTCCCAGCACCAGCAATTCAGATTTGTGAATATTAATTTTATAACCTGAAAAGGAGCTAAAGTCTGAGATGATCGATATGGCCATCGGGATGGAGTGTTCTGGGTGTGAAAGAAGTAGTAACATGTCATCCGCGAACAGTAATACACGGAGGTCTACGGGGCCAATTGGTATACCTTGATAATGTGGGGATTGACGAAGGGCTAGAGCCAAGGGTTCTAGTGCAAGTGCAAAGAGTAGTGGAGATAGAGGGCAGCCTTGTCTGGTGCCCCTCCGGATGGGAAATGGGTCGGATAGAGCCCCATTACAAAGAATATTGGAAGCCGAATCATGGTATAGCGTTTGGATAATCTGGACAAAGCGGTCTTGTAAACCAAATTTATGGAGGGAATGAAATAAGTGTTCCCAGTGCACCATGTCAAAAGCTTTTTCCGCATCTAAAGATAGTATTGCTGTGTTAGAATTTGACATGGCGCACTGGGAAGCATTCACCGCCGCTAGGACCTTTCTAATATTGGTCACTGGGTTTCTCCCGTGTATGAAGCCTGTCTGATCACTGTGTATTAGATCCGGTAGGAAAGGCTTTAACCTACCAGCCAGAATCTTCATCAAAATTTTATAGTCTAGGTTAAGAAGCGAAATTGGGCGATAGGAGCCTGGATCTGAAAGATCCCTGCCTGGCTTTGGCAGTACTCTCAAGAGAGCCCTATTGAAATATGGAGGGATGTTATTTGAGAGTAAAATTGCATTGTAAACTGAGGTTAATATAGGGATGATTTTATTGGCGAGGAGTAGATAATAATCTGCTGTAAGGCCATCTGGACCCGGTGCCTTACCACGTTTAAGACTGCATATCCCTTCTCTCACCTCTTGTTGGGTAATCTCCGCTATCAATGCAGTTCCCCCATCTGCCGGCATTGTGGGCAGCATGAGGTTGTCCCAGAACCAGGTCTCCTGCAATTTGTCTGAACTGGGTGCAGAATATAGTGTTTGATAGAAGTCACGGAGGACTTGTGTTATTTGTGTGTTTTCAGTGGTCAATTTGCCATTTGGGAGTTTCAAAGGGTGGATCACAGACGTGGGACGTGAGCCCTGTAATAGATTCGTTAGAAGCCTACTTGATTTGTTACCAAATTTGTGAAATCTAAAATCTCTGGAGAATGAGTAGGACATCTCCATTTTAGTGAATATTTTCTCATGTGCTGATTTTGCTGCTAGATAAGAGACCCTATGTGAGGGAGTAGGGTTATTTGTAAAGGCTAGAAATGTCTGAGTGATAAGGTCGTGGGATTCCAGATATTTTTTAGTCATCTGTTTTTTGAGTGGGGATGATCTGGATATAATTTCTCCTCTAATAGTGGCTTTGGATGCCTGCCAGAATCGGACCGGGTCTGATACTTTAGCTTCTAAATTATTATTTTCATAGTCAGTCCAAGCATCTATGACAGCTTGTTTGAGTCTGGTTGACGTCGCTAAATTAGAGCGACATCTCCAGTTTATATAATTACCCTTGTCGCAGGAGATCGCAATCTGTGCCCACACTACCGCATGGTCTGAGAGATGTATTGGCTCCATTTCAGAGATAGAAGCCTTTGGTACCAGGTTGGCTGAGATAAGGAGATAATCTATGCGGGATAGGGTGTGTTTGGCCGCTGACAGACAGGAGAAATTTTTATCTGTGGGATGTAATAGACGCCAGACATCCACGAGCTGTAGTTGTCGTGCCAGGTCTGGAATCCCCAGAGCTGGAGGTCTACGTCTCTTAGGGCGTTGTACTTGTCTGTCTAAGATAGGGTGAGCAACTAGATTGAAATCTTCACCCAGAAGGACATTATTGTGTGTTTTCGGTGTAAGGATAGTCATAATATGGGCAAAGAAGACCCGGTCATATACATTGGGTGCATATATATTCATACAGTAAAATTGTTGTTTTTAAACCTTGAGTTGACATGCGACATATCTCCCTTTCGGGTCTGAAATAATATCTGACACTTCAGTTTGGAATTTTCGCCTTACTAATATTGCTACACCTCTAGCCTTCGAGGTATATGATGCTGCAGCCAGGACCTTCCATCCCAGCAAATTTAACTTTAGAAATTCAGAGGGGACCAAGTGAGTCTCCTGCAAATATACTAGGTCTAACCGTAATTTGTTAAGGTATATTAAGATGCGTTTCCTTTTCTGGGGCGAATTGATGCCGCCAACGGTCCAGCATCCCAACTTTAACGTCTGTGACATCTTAAAGGAAACAGTTATAGTAAGAGGTTAATGGGGACCTCTGCTGGTTGGTTACACATACTGAACAATTTAGTTCGGGCCACGTCAATGTATTAGGCTCATCAGGCTGTACTGGGGGGGATTGGGGATGGTAGGTGCAACAGGAGATAAACAATATAGGGGTAAAACGACAACAAAACAACATATAACTTGTCCTAGGTAGGACACAAACCATTCTTTGACTTCCGTGAACCATTCTCATATTTCCATATAATAAGGAGTAATAGATGTCGGGCTCCTGGGCCGGCACACCTCACTTGAGCATGGTCTTATTGGGGTCTGCAACCTATATAGATTTATGCCGTAATGAAGAAATTGTGAATACTCAAAAGTAGGGCCATATAGGGCCCATATTATATCAATGAATATCATATTAGGGTATAAGATATAACTAAAAGGAAAACATTGCTTATGAGTATCAGCTATAGGGTGGTACCAACGTTACATAACAGGTCAATCACAGTCTGCCATGTGTAATTCAGGCGTGGACTTAAACTGAGACCCCGCAGCATATTCCTCCAGGTAGGCTTTAGCATCTGCAGGATTTAAGAAATCGGTAATCGAGGCACCGTCATATATCGTAGGCGAGCTGGGTATAAAAGTGCAAACTTGCATCCATCCTGCACTAGCTGTGAACAAATGGGGGCAAAGTCCTTTCTTGCTTTGGACAGTTCGGCCGAAAAGTCCTGGAAAAGGAGGATTTTTACTCCATTCTAGGATAAATTCCTGCATCTACGAGAAGCCGTCCAGAGTAATTCTTTATGCAGGTAATTTAGGCTTTTAAAGACAACAGCCCGGGGTCTCGCATTTTCATGGTGTCGTGGCGGGCCAATCCTGTGCGCGCGCTCAATTATTAAATCTTGGCATCTGTCGGCAACATTAAGTAGTGTCGGTAAGGTAATGCGTATTAAATCAAATAATTCTTGGCCCTTTACTGTCTCAGGGAGGCCCACGATCCTTAAGTTTTGCCTGCGTGAACGATTCTCCAAGTCTTGTACTTTATTATGTAGTTAGTGAATTTCAGTAGCTTGCGTAGCGACTTGTTTTTTCAATGTACTAACTTCAGCAAACGTTTCCCCCAACTGATGTTCAGTATTTAGTACCCTTTGAGTCAGCATTGTCAGTTTCTGGTTTATCTGTGCAGTCTGCGCCTTTAAAAGCGGGTCTATTGCTAGCCGCACCGCTTGCACCATTTCCCCATATGTGACCGGGTGATCCATGTGCGGTATCACCCGGTTAGAATCTGATGCCGGGGAGTCTGGGGGGGAGTCCGCATCGGAGGGGACATTTACCTCTTGCCCTGGGTTGCGCACACGCTGCTGCAGAGGAGTGGACGGGCGGCCCGCTGTGCTCGATGCGGCGTCCGGCGCCATCTTGGATTCCGCGTGGCGCCGCTCCTTCTCCTTCGTGTTGCCCTTCTTTGTGGACGGCATAGAGGTGAGCTACTTGTCCATGTAGCGGACACCTTCCCTCAGCTATCCTGGGTGGTTGGCAGTGATATGGAGGCTAAAAAGCCGTGAAATCGGTGGTGAGGAGTCCTAGTCAGCGGAGCTATATAGTTCAGCAGCCGTCCATGCTGCTGCCGGAACCGGAAGTCCACTCCTGCGTTTTTATCTGACACACCTGCGTTTTTCCACACACTCCCCGAAAATGGTCAGTTACCTCCCAGACACACCCACTTTCTGTCAATCACTCTGCGGACAGCAGTGCGACTGAAAAGCGGTGCTAGAGCTTGTGTAAAACTGCATCGGCTTTTGTGAAAGTACGTCGCCCGTGCGCATGAGCCGCATACGCATGCGCAGAAGTGCCAATTTTTAGCCCGATCGCTGTGCTGCGAACGAAAAGCAGCTAGCAATCAACTTAGAATGAGGGCCCAACTCTGGATATCTACTCGCAACCTCAAGTTCAAAGTACCTTCCATGAAGTTTGCGCACAGGTATATTGGTCCTTTTCCTATAGAAGCAGTGCTTAATCCTGTGGTTTATAAAGTCAAACTGCGGTCTTCCTTCAGGATACCCAATGTTTTTCACATATCATTTCTGAAGTCTTTAATCCTCAACAAATTTCATGCAGTCTTGCCCAATCCTCCTAAAATTTGCACTTTGCAAGATGAAGAATTTGAGGTTAAAGAAATTCTAGACTCTTGTCGTCGTTATGGACGTCTTCAATATGTTCTTAACTGGAAAGGGTATGGACCCGAGGAGAGGACTTGGGTTTTCACTGAGGATGTCCATGTTCCAAAGTTGATACAGAATTTCCACTCCAAACCGAAGGTGTTCGGAGACCACCCTCAAAAGGGGGGTAATGTCACACGGTGATCGCTTTCTGCCGCAGGGTCCCGGGATTTGTCCCTGTCACAACTGAGGGCCTGAGCTGACGGGAGGCAGCCTCAGTTGTAGGGGCTGAGATGTACCGGAACCTGGGAGGTTGTATCAGACCCCTGGACATGTAAGTAACATGAATAATAACTGCCCGAAGGCGTGACCACGACAACTTGGATAAAAGTCAATGATGTTTATTATGACAACTCCGCAACACAGCAGCAGTAAAAGAAAACGTAAAAGTCAGCAAATAATAAATACAGTTCCTGGGTACTACAGGATGGCAGGAGCCACAGGGCACTGGTAGTGAGATAGTTCTTATGATCTTCTAGATGGAAAGTCCTTACCAGGCCCGACTGTAGCAATGGAGATAACCCAGGATTGTGCCAGCTGGTGTTCCAGGAAAAGCTGGGTTGCTGAAGGTAAAACAGCTGCTGTGGATACTGGCTGGAACCAGACTGTTGTTAGCACGGAGTGGATACTGGCTGGAACCAGTTAAATAATAGATGAACTTGGGAGCGATGAAATATGAACTGAAAATGTAGAACTTGAGAGCGGAGAAATAATAATACCGGTGGAGAGTGGTAAAGTGTAGAAAGGACACCGGCCCTTTAAGGGAAGCTGTACTCTGCTGAAAGCTGAGCTGGAAGCAGGTAATGTTGTAGCTGGAAACAGATGAATCCACAATGGATTGGAGAGTCAGGCTACACCGCAGGTGGAATGCTGGTGCGGGTCTCTATGGTGGAAGTCTTGAGACAGGAGCTGGAACCTGGAAGACAATCACAGGAGAGAGACAACCAGGAACTAGGTTTGACAACCAAAGCACTGACGCCTTCCTTGCTCAGGCACAGTGTATTTATACCTGCAGCAAGGAAGGGATTGGCTAGGCAATTATGCAGATTAACAATACTGACAACAGATTGGAGGAAATGATCAGCTGACAGAATCCAAGATGGCTGCGCCCATGCAGACACTTGGAGGGAAGTTTGGTTTGTAATCCATGTGGTAATGAAAACAGTAATGGCGGCGCCGGCCACTGGAGACAGGAGACGCCAGGCTGACAAGTGCACATCCAACCACGCGGACACAGCGGAGGCCGCGGCTGACGTAATCGCCACTCTGACACTCTGCATGCAGAAGCTCAGGGACGGCGGCGGAGGCCGCGGGAGACGCCATGCCAGATGTAATATGGCATTACTGTGACAGCGTCTCAGAGAGACAGGAGAGGATGCAGGAATGTGAACATTAGGATAACAGATGGGATCCGGTCCTGGAGCGCTGAGCCAGCCTTAGGAGGCATCTGATGGGTAAGAAATGGCGTCCAGATACCCGGATCGTGACAGCACCCCCCCCTTTAGGAGTGGCCCCAGGACACTTCTTTGGCTTTTGAGGAAACTTGGAATGGAATCTCCGGACCAAGGCAGGAGCATGGACATCAGAAGCATTGGTCCATGAACGTTCCTCAGGGCCATAACCCTTCCAGTCAATAAGATATTGTAGTTGACCGTAACGGTGACGTGAGTCCAGGATCTTGGCCACTTCATACTCAACGCCTCGTTGAGTTTGGACTTTCGGAGTTGGAGGAAGTGAGGAATGAAACCGATTCAAGATCAGCGGTTTCAACAGGGAAACATGGAATGTCCTGGGTATTTTTAAGAAGGGAGGCAACTGGAGTCTGTAAGCAACAGGATTGATGACTTGTTCAATCTTGAAAGGACCGATATAGCGAGGTGCAAACTTCATACTGGGAACTCTTAACCTCAAATTCTTCGTGGATAACCATACCCGATCACCCACCTTGAGAGCAGGAACTGCTCGACGCTTCTTATCCGCAAACTTCTTGTACCTGAACGATGCCTTGAGCAGAGCTGATCGTACGCTCTTCCAGATATTGGCAAACTGATGCAAGGTGATATCCACTGCGGGAACAGAAGTTGCTGGAAGCGGTTGGAACTCAGGGACTTTAGGGTGGAATCCAAAGTTAGTGAAGAATGGTGTTGAAGCAGATGAAGAATGATACTGGTTGTTATGACAGAACTCGGCCCAGGGAAGTAATTGAACCCAGTCATCTTGAGAGGAGGACACATAGATGCGGAGGAAGGCCTCCAAGTCCTGATTCACCCTCTCGGTTTGACCATTGGTCTGAGGATGGTAAGCCGTGGAAAACTTTAGCTTGACTTGGAGGACTTGACATAAACTTCGCCAGAATTTGGCTGTGAATTGAACTCCTCGATCTGAGATAATTTCTTCAGGAAGACCGTGGAGTCGGAAGATCTCTTGTATGAATACTTGAGCCAACTTGGAAGCTGACGGAAGACCGGTGAGAGGAATGAAGTGTGCCATCTTGGTGAACCGGTCAACTACCACCCAGATGGTATTGAACTTGTTGCACATGGGTAAGTCTGTAATGAAATCCATCGACAAGTGGGTCCATGGTCGACGGGGAACGGATAGTGGAACCAGTTGCCCCGCAGGCGACTGGCGGGATACTTTATGTTGGGCACACTTTGGGCAAGATGCAATAAACTCCAAGACGTCCTTTTTCAGAGTTGGCCACCAATAGGACCTAGAGATAAACTCCAGGGTTTTTTGGATACCTGTATGTCCGGCAAAACGGGAAGCATGGGCCCAATGCATGAGCTTCTTCCTTAGCATCGGCTTCACAAAACTTTTCCCTGATGGGGGCGTAGAGTCCATCCCTACCGTGGAGAATGCCAACGGATTTATAATAGGATGCTTGTCTGAAGACTCTGACTCATTTTCTTGCTCCCATGAGCGGGAAAGGGCATCGGCCTTGCGATTCTGAGAGCCCGGACAGAACTGGAGTTTAAAGTCGAACCTGGAAAAGAAAAGTGCCCATCTGGCCTGACGAGGGTTGAGACATTGTGCGCCCTTCAGGTATAAAAGGTTCTTGTGGTCTGTAAGTATGGTGATTGAATGAGAAGCTCCCTCCAACAGATACCTCCACTCTTCTAGAGCGAGCTTGATGGCTAGCAACTCCTGGTCGCCAATGGCATAGTTGCGCTCAGCTGGGGAGAACTTCCGGGAGAAGAAACTGCAAGGGTGTAAATGGCCATCTTTAGCCCTCTGAGATAACACCGCTCCTACTCCAACGGAGGAGGCATCCACCTCTAAGATGAAAGGAGAGTCGATGTCAGGCTGTTTCAGAACAGGCGCAGAGATGAACCTTTGTTTTAAAAGATGAAATGCTTGCATGGCTTCTTCAGACCACTTGGACGGGTTAGCACCCTTCTTAGTGAAAGCAGTAATAGGCGCCACAATGGTGGAAAAGTCTCGTATAAACTTTCGGTAATAGTTGGCGAACCCTAAGAACCTCTGGACCCCTTTGAGGGTTAAGGGTACCGGCCAATTTTGGATTGCTTGTAGTTTCTCAGGATCCATCTCTAGTCCGGAACCGGACACAATGTACCCTAGAAACGGAATGGACTTGACTTCAAAGACGCATTTTTCTAATTTGCAATAGAGATGATTGACACGGAGACGGGACAGAACCTCTTTAACCCAAAAACGATGTTCCTCTAAATCGTTGGCAAAAATGAGGATATCGTCTAGATAGACCACGACATGACGGTATAGAATGTCTCTGAAGATCTCATTGACAAAATGCTGGAAGACAGCTGGAGCATTGCTCAATCCGAAGGGCATGACGAGGTACTCATAATGTCCGTCACGGGTGTTAAAGGCGGTCTTCCACTCGTCACCCTCACGGATCCGGATGAGATTGTATGCACCTCGCAAGTCCAGCTTTGTAAAGATGGTAGCTCCGCTAACTCTGTCAAAGAGCTCAGTAATCAGGGGTAAAGGATAACGGTTCTTGATGGTAATGTCGTTCAAACCTCTGTAGTCGATGCACGGCCGCAGACCACCATCTTTCTTTTTTACAAAAAAGAAGCCTGCGCCGGCTGGAGAAGAAGAAGGTCGAATGAACCCCTTTGCTAGGTTCTCTTTAATATATTCCTCCATAGAATGCGTCTCAGGCAGAGACAACGGATAAGTTCGGCCTCGAGGTGGAACCTTCCCTGGAACGAGATCAATCGGACAGTCCCATTCTCTATGAGGAGGCAGGATATCAGCAGAAGCTTTACTGAACACATCCGTGAAATCTTGATATGGAGGAGGTGGAACATCAGACGACCTGGGGGAGGAAGAACAGACAGGCAATACTTTAAACAAACATGTCTCAGCACAGGAGGAACCCCATGCCAGGATTTGCGTAGTCGTCCAATCAATTGTAGGATTGTGAAGACGGAGCCATGGAAGGCCCAGGACCACAGGATGTGTGGCTCTTGGAATCACTAAAAGTGAAATAAGTTCGGAATGAAGAACTCCCACTCTCAGACGAACTGGTAGAGTCCTTAGAGCAATAACTGTATCAAAAATTTTACTGCCATCCACGGCAGTTAAGTAGATGGACGAAGGAAGTCTCTCGGTGGGTAGGGACCACCGTTTAACATAGGCTTCGGTAATAAAGTTCCCAGCTGCTCCGGAATCAAGGAGGGCAATGACGTTCCGATAACGTTGAGCAATTTGGAGCGACACTGGGAGATTACAATCATGAGGAGATGGAGAGGAGATCATTATTCCTAGCCGGCCCTCTCCTGGGCGAGCTAGGGTTTGGAGTTTTCCCGGACGTTCGGGACAGGCATTGATGGTGTGAGACGGAGCTGCACAGTAAAGGCAAAGAGACTCAGAGAGACGTCTTCGGCGCTCAGCAGGAGTTAAACGGGAACGGCCAAGTTGCATGGGCTCATCTTTAGATGGTGACAGTTGACGAGGAGGAGGAGCAGAAGATTTTGGAGCAGATGATCTTCCACGCTCAGTTGCTCTCTCTCTGAAACGTAAATCAACTTTCGTGCAGAGTGAGATTAGCTCATCTAACTTAGAAGGTAAGTCTCTGGTAGCTAACTCATCTTTAATACGCTCAGATAAGCCATGCCAGAATGCAGCATACAGGGCCTCGTCGTTCCATGCCAGTTCGGATGCCAGGATCTGGAACTGTATCAGATATTGTCCTACAGTACGTGACCCCTGGCGTAAACGGAGAATCTCGGATGAAGCTGAGGTTACCCGGCCTGGCTCGTCGAAGATGCGCCTGAATGTTGACACGAAGGCAGTGTAGGAAGATAGCAGGGTGTCGGACCTCTCCCATAACGGTGATGCCCAATCAAGGGCTGAGCCACTGAGAAGAGAAATAATGTAGGCAATTTTTGTACGGTCACTGGGAAAATTGCCAGGTTGTAGCTCAAACTGAATCTCACACTGGTTGAGAAATCCCCTGCAGAATCTTGGAGATCCGTCAAATTTTGCTGGCGTTGGAAGATGAAGACGTGGAGCAGAAATGGGTAAGGTGGGTGGGGTTATAGCTGGAGTCACTGTGGTTGACGCACCAGACGCGCCTGATCCACGGAGAGTTGTCTGAATCCCGTCCAGCCGAGTAGAGAGATCCTGGAGACAGCGGATGATGTGGCCCTGTGCAGCCTCCTGATGTTCTAGTCGGGCTGCCAGTTCTTGCATCGGCCTGGCCGCTTGATCCTGGTCTCCGGCTGGATTCATTAGGTCAGTGCTTACTGTCACAACTGAGGGCCTGAGCTGACGGGAGGCAGCCTCAGTTGTAGGGGCTGAGATGTACCGGAACCTGGGAGGTTGTATCAGACCCCTGGACATGTAAGTAACATGAATAATAACTGCCCGAAGGCGTGACCACGACAACTTGGATAAAAGTCAATGATGTTTATTATGACAACTCCGCAACACAGCAGCAGTAAAAGAAAACGTAAAAGTCAGCAAATAATAAATACAGTTCCTGGGTACTACAGGATGGCAGGAGCCACAGGGCACTGGTAGTGAGATAGTTCTTATGATCTTCTAGATGGAAAGTCCTTACCAGGCCCAACTGTAGCAATGGAGATAACCCAGGATTGTGCCAGCTGGTGTTCCAGGAAAAGCTGGGTTGCTGAAGGTAAAACAGCTGCTGTGGATACTGGCTGGAACCAAACTGTTGTTAGCACGGAGTGGATACTGGCTGGAACCAGTTAAATAATAGATGAACTTGGGAGCGATGAAATATGAACTGAAAATGTAGAACTTGAGAGCGGAGAAATAATAATACCGGTGGAGAGTGGTAAAGTGTAGAAAGGACACCGGCCCTTTAAGGGAAGCTGTACTCTGCTGAAAGCTGAGCTGGAAGCAGGTAATGTTGTAGCTGGAAACAGATGAATCCACAATGGATTGGAGAGTCAGGCTACACCGCAGGTGGAATGCTGGTGCGGGTCTCTATGGTGGAAGTCTTGAGACAGGAGCTGGAACCTGGAAGACAATCACAGGAGAGAGACAACCAGGAACTAGGTTTGACAACCAAAGCACTGACGCCTTCCTTGCTCAGGCACAGTGTATTTATACCTGCAGCAAGGAAGGGATTGGCTAGGCAATTATGCAGATTAACAATATTGACAACAGATTGGAGGAAATGATCAGCTGACAGAATCCAAGATGGCTGCGCCCATGCAGACACTTGGAGGGAAGTTTGGTTTGTAATCCATGTGGTAATGAAAACAGTAATGGCGGCGCCGGCCACTGGAGACAGGAGACGCCAGGCTGACAAGTGCACATCCAACCACGCGGACACAGCGGAGGCCGCGGCTGACGTAATCGCCACTCTGACACTCTGCATGCAGAAGCTCAGGGACGGCGGCGGAGGCCGCGGGAGACGCCATGCCAGATGTAATATGGCGTTACTGTGACAGCGTCTCAGAGAGACAGGAGAGGATGCAGGAATGTGAACATTAGGATAACAGATCGGATCCGGTCCTGGAGCGCTGAGCCAGCCTTAGGAGGCATCTGATGGGTAAGAAATGGCGTCCAGATACCCGGATCGTGACAGTCCCCTGCCGGTGCGGCTTACTGCGGTGCTCTGTGGCCTTATGGGGACAGGGCGCGGTCGGCGGCGGGAGTGATGGCTTCCTGGAGTCTGGCAGGAGGACCTAGTGTCTGCAGTGTAGGAGGCGGCCATGTTGGAGACCAAGTGCAGCACCAATGAGCTTGATGGGTGAGTATCAGCCAATCCTGTTTCCATGCTGCCTATAAATAGGCTGGGATTTTTGCATTCTGTGCAAGTGCTTCGTTGTAGTTACTATGTACCCTAGCTCTGTGCTTCCGCAGATTGTTCTGTGCATCTCTAGTTAATTGGTCCCATCTTGATCTCTGAGTTCTCAGCTGGCTCTCGCTGCAAAACGCTCGCCAGCTCCCCAGAGCGCGGTCACGGTCAACCGCACTCCCGCCAGTGCCTTCAAATTCTCCAGGATTCCCGTTGTGGTTCGCCAGCTTCATCCATTGTCTTTCGTTCACGTCTCCGCATCATCCAGTGGATGATCTTCACAGCTCTTCAGTTACGTCTTCACATCAGCTAGCAAACCAGTCTTCTCAGTTCTTCATCCACGTTTCCGCATCATCCTGCAACCAGTCTTCACAGTTCATCATTCATGTCTTCGCATCATCCTGCAACTAGTCTTCACAGTTCTTTATTCACATCTTCGCTTCATCCAGCAAACAGTCTTCACAGTTCTTCAGCCACGTTTTCGCATCATTTCTACAACTCAACTTCACAGTTCTTCAATCATGTCTTCGTATCATCTAAAGCAGAGCTGGCCAAACCAGTCCTCGAGATCTACCAACAGTTCACATTTTTCAGACCACCTAGCTGGTGCACAGGAATAGCCATTACTAATTAAGATGTGCTGCATTCATTTCTAACTGACAGTTCTACAGATATCCAGGAGGCCTGAAAAACATGAACTGTTGGTAGATCTTGAGGACCGGTTTGGCCAGCCCTGATCTAAAGCATATTCTTCACAGTTCTTCAGTCTCTGCCTCGTATCACTCAGTGGACATTCTTTACAGTTTTTCTTTCATGTTATCATCCCATTCAGAAACCAATTCTTCACAGTTCTTCTCACGCCTCCTCGTCACGCTGCAGACCTCGTCATAGTTCCTCAGTCACGCCCCTTCAACTAACCATCTTTCTCTGCAGGCACCCTCTTCTTTCTTCAGGAGTTCAGTGACTTTTTTCTCTACAGTTTTCCAACCCTGAACTAGTTAGTCTCAGACTTTCTACAGTAACATTCCGATCTGTTGCAATTACTAAAATATATGAAATGGAATTATCTTCGTCCTCCTTGTTTCTGATCTCAGGAGCATCTGCTCCTTCAATTGGTCAAAGTCCAACGGATTCACAGAAACAGCCTGCCTTGACAGAAACAAAGAAAGCCTCCATTAGAGTCGGACATCTCTAGTGACAACTCCCAAAGTGATTCAGATGCGGCCAGCTCAAATAGAGCAACTACAGCCAGCCGTGTCCTTTTAGGAGTAAAAACCAGGGTACAGAGAGAAACCCTGGTGGAAGAAGAACTAGAAGGGTAGGACAATGCGAGAGGGAAAGGAAAAAAGAATTAAAAAAAAGAAATAATATTTAACTTATCATCCAGACCTCTCTCTGAACCAGAAATGAGTGTACTGTGACAGGGTCTAAGTTTCATACCTACGAATGCCCATCGGAACTTTGAAAGCAAGATAGAATTAGAATGAATAAAGAATACCTGGGCACTGACAAACAATAAATTCTGGGATATTATTAGATTAAACAGATCAAGGACTGCTGCTTCACTTAAGAGGTCACTGTTAACCCCCAAAAAAAGCAAAAAATCCAAAACTCCAAGAAATGAAGCGCTGTCCAGATCAATAAATTTTCAAAACACAAAACATTTATTTTACATTACATAACATACAGACATTAATCACACGGCCGGTGTAACAATGAATTAAAATATTAAAATATATATGGAAAAGCTGGAGGCCACTTCTGAATTAGTTTAGCTTAATTACTTCACTAATAATTAGCAGCATGAGTGGCATTTAGCCAACAGATCCTAGCTTCTGCACTTACTCACTATATAATAAAGCTCAAAGATGTTAGAAAGCTCAGAAAGCACCAATGGTTAATGTCATGTAACAATAATGAGCTGACAGTTCCTCGTATTTATCAAATGGCAGTAATGAGATCAAAGCGTGTATATATTCATGCAAACTTGGTTAGTAGTAGAAGTTTAGTAATAGTAATTTTCCATATGATCTCTTAGCAGAGATAGACTTCAATAATTTTCCTCGTATTTATCAAATGGCAATATTATGAAATCAAAGCGTGTAGATATTCATGCAAACTTGGTTAGTTGTAGAAGTTTAGTATTAGTAATTTTCCGTATGATCTCTTAGCAGAGATAGACTTATACTTATCAGTCCAGCTTATCAGTCCAGCGTGGCCACGCTAATTAGATATCCAGCTCGACGTGTCTTCAGACCTGGGGTCTAGATGCAGGGTGACGTCTCACTCCTAATGGCGTACTCCGGTCCTCACGTATAGCCGCTGGATATCCACAATGTTACAGCCGTAGATAGCACTCCTCTCTACGCGTTTCTCCGCCTATGTGCAAGTCGGCGGCTTCTTCCAGAGAATCAGGAAGAAGCCGCCGACTTGCACATAGGCGGAGAAACGCGTAGAGAGGAGTGCTATCTACGGCTGTAACATTGTGGATATCCAGCGGCTATACGTGAGGACCGGAGTACGCCATTAGGAGTGAGACGTCACCCTGCATCTAGACCCCAGGTCTGAAGACACGTCGAGCTGGATATCTAATTAGCGTGGCCACGCTGGACTGATAAGCTGGACTGATAAGTATAAGTCTATCTCTGCTAAGAGATCATACAGAAAATTACTAATACAAAACTTCTACAACTAACCAAGTTTGCATGAATATCTACACGCTTTGATTTCATAATATTGCCATTTGATAAATACGAGGAAAATTATTGAAGTCTATCTCTGCTAAGAGATCATATGGAAAATTACTATTACTAAACTTCTACTACTAACCAAGTTTGCATGAATATATACACGCTTTGATCTCATTACTGCCATTTGATAAATACGAGGAACTGTCAGCTCATTATTGTTACATGACATTAACCATTGGTGCTTTCTGAGCTTTCTAACATCTTTGAGCTTTATTATATAGTGAGTAAGTGCAGAAGCTAGGATCTGTTGGCTAAATGCCACTCATGCTGCTAATTATTAGTGAAGTAATTAAGCTAAACTAATTCAGAAGTGGCCACCAGCTTTTCCATATATATTTTAATATTTTAATTCATTGTTACACCGGCCGTGTGATTAATGTTTGTATGTTATGTAATGTAAAATAAATGTTTTGTGTTCTGAAAATTTATTGATCTGGACAGCGCTTTATTTCTTGGAGTTTTGGATTTTTAGAATTAGAATGATTCAATAGGCAATTACGCCTGGAGGAATGCTTCAACATAAGAGAAAAAACAACAGAACAAATAGTCAGCAAGGAATACTTGTCCCATTCGGGCCAAATCTTGTTTTGACCCAGTTTCTACTAACACCACAATTCGTACTTTTGCCCATACGTTGATGAAAGAAATTGACACATTATCCAGTAATCCACAGTAAGGGGTCAGTAATGTATCTGCTGTTAAACATCAAGAACTTAAGTCTTTATCAAAAGAAATGGACATAACTATCCGCCCGCAGACAAAAGCGGTGGAATAGTGATCCAAGACTTACGAGATTTGACAGCAGTGTACAATCAATTATCTGACACGGCAGTGTACAAAAAATTAGAGCAAGATCCCACTGATTTGTACATACGGGAATTAAGGATTTGTCTGATGGAAGCAATTGATTCAGGACACATAAATGTTACAACTATGGAAGCGTTAATTACATTGGAGCCTTTGATCCTGGTACTTTACACTATCCCTAAATTGCACAAGAACAGTGTTAAACCTCCGGGAAGTCCGATCATCTCAGCATGGGACTTGACATTTTACCAAGTATCACTCTAGTCTATTTGGACTATTATTTGCAACCGGTGATCCAGCATGAGAGTACTTACAGCATCTTAAAGACATCTCCACCTTCTTGGAGAAATTAAGAAACATCAAATCTATTCCATCAGAAGTTTGGCTATACACAGCGGAAGTAGTTAGCCTTTATATGATCATTTCACACACTGGGGGCATTACAGCAGTAAATAAAGTGATTAGTAGTAATACATTGTATGAAGGTCCTGCTGTACCATTGTTTCTTAGATTATTAGAGCTGGTTCTTACCTGAAACTATTTCCTATTTAACAAAGAGTATTATGTGCAAACCCTTTGCTGCACAATGTGGTCGCCGGTAGCACCAGCGTACGCCAATGTATTGTTTGGAATTGAGCAGAACTTATTTTTTGGTAATGCTGAATACAGTAAATATATCTTCTTTACACATTACATAGACAACATTTTCCTCCTATAGGGTGGCACCAAACAGGGTTTTCTTGATATGATGTTGGATGTAAATAGTCAGGATGTGAATATTAAATTTCTTCCACACTACTTCATGGTAGCCATTGCTCTGGGATAGCATCCCATCCCCCTAGTTCTAGACAGGATGTTTTTTCACACTAGGGACTGTCCACTTAGGGTATATAGGGCCATACCTCCTCCTATTCCTAGTCTATTTTACTTTCTCCTAGGTAGATGGACAGTGTATGAGTTTGTTATATTTTGTTCTAGAGCAGTGTTTCCCAACCACGGTCCTCAAGGCACACCAAAAGTCCAGGTTTTAGTGATAACCATATTTGAGGACAAATTGTTCAATAAAAATAACTGAGGTACTAATTAAATCACCTGTGCTCAGGTATGGTTTTCCTTAAATCCAGGACTGTTAGTGTTCATTGAGGACCGTGGTTGGGCAACACTGCTCTAGAGGCTTACCTTGTCTTCCCAGAAATATGCCTTCCTGCAGCCATAGCTGGAAGGGGTGGCTGCCGGGGGAGAAGTCATGTATCTTCCACTGGTTCCTCTTGTAAGAGTGGAGTGGTTTACAGCATGTGTTTGGAAGGATATTTCCAATGCTGAATCTTTCTACTGGAGGAGATGTGTATGGAGGTCAATGTCCCGCCGCGGCAGCAGCGCTGAGGACCGTAAGTCCGGAGGAAGCACTATGGAGGTATACAGAGTTTGCCCGGGACATTTGCGCATGCGCGGCCCATGGCAGTGGCACTGGGAGACTGGATGTCTGGTGGGAAGCGCTATGGTTGTGGAAGACACCCCAGAACTGATGTACAGCAGGAAGTTGCCAGTGATGTCAATATCCCAGGAGGCTGTGCGGGACTGATCTGCACTGGTGCCCAGCGCATTTGGCTTCCTGGGGGATATTTAAAGATGGCGCTGGCAACACAGCATAGGGAGATCACTGTGGCAGCTGTGTTGTGGATTTCTCCAGTGTTTGTGCTGTGTTCAGGACAAAATGGATAAAAAAAACCTTCTCCCCATAAGCCTGCAATTGCCCTAAAAAGTTAAGTCCTCATAGAGGGCTTGTTCTCAGTTTTCAGTTTAGTTAGGATTGTTAGTGACAGAGTGTATTTGTTTCTTTTAGTGTGTCTACAGCTAAAAAGAAGCCTTGTAAGAAGAAGCATTCATCTAAACAATGTGCTGCATGTGATGAAAACTTTTCTGGAGATTCTAATCTGTGTGAAGAGTGTGTAATTAAGGATACACCGCAACATTTTGCATGGCTGCAATCAGTCACCCTGACATGCGGGGGAGAGCCCAGCACAGGGCTGGTCCACCCCGCATGTCTGGCCCTCCCCCCGCTGCATGGGTACGATAGCATTGCACGGCGGTAATGCTATTGCACTCGGCGAGTAAGTCCCTACCTGTGCAGCATTGCTGCACTGGTAGGCAACTTTTCACCACATCCTGGGTCACAGTGGTTGCATTTGACATCATACAGCCGCCGTGGCCTGCCTACCGCACGGTCCGGGCACGCCTGCGTTGCCTGGACCTCGTCCCCAAAACGGCAGCTGAACGCACACGCCCAGCGAACGTCTCTGCCTGTCAATCAGGCAGAGGTGATCACTGGGCTGAGATGCCGATCGCATCTCTGACATGCACATTCACACTGCGGCACATGCGCAGTTCAGACCTAATCACCCCTAGATCTCAAACAAGTTTGGACTCTGTGCATGAATCCTTTTCGTCTGTGAGTAACTTTGAGGATTATTATCAGGATATTTCTATTGCTGAATCAGGATAAATTCATGATGATGTAAGGCTGTTTAATTTGGACATTGTCGATAGCTTGTTAAAGAATGTTTATAAGTCTTTGAATTACAAAGAGCCTGTGCAAGATGCTCATAGTCAGAATCCTTTGTTTGAGGACAGAGTCAAGAAAAATCTTTATTTTCCAGTTCATAAAGCTCTTAAAGATATTATGACAAAGGAATGGCAGAAATTTTAAGAGAATTGAACACGTTTCCTGTGGATGATGAACAGTTTTTAAAATGGTGTTCCCTACCTAAAATTGATGCTGCAGTGGCAAATGTTGTATCAGAAACTGCTATCTTTCTTGAAGATGGGGCTGTGTTAAAAGATAGTATGGACAAGAGAATTGAGAACTCTTTTTTAAGAAATTACACGGTCTGTCAACAGTATCCCTGAAATCAGGGGTAGCCTTAGCTTCGGTTGCTACGCCACTTAGGCTTTGGGTTTCTGCAATGAATACGGATCTGGAAGAAAAAATATCAAGGCAGTATCTACAAAGAAATTTATATGTTATGTTAAAAGCCATAGAATATATGTGTGAAGCTTCTCTGGATGCAGTGTCGGACTGGGGCATAAAGGGCCGACCGGGGAATGCAGTGTTATGGGGCCCATGTTTAAGGGTGTGGTCAGTCTCCAGAGGGGGTGTGGCCAGCCGCTACACTGGTTTGCCTAACCATTAGTGAGTGCATGGGCTGGGCCCCTTGACAAATATATAAATACTGCTAGTGCGTGCATGATAATGTACCAGATAAATATTGTCAATGCACTGTAGAGAATACATCATAGTCCTGTGCAGTTTAATGTAACATATGTATAATGTTTAAATAAAGAACATGTCTGGAAACTGATCCCTAGAGGAGGAGGAGGGCCCCCAGGCAGTGGGGCCCACCGGTGGCTTCCCCTGTAGCCCTGTGGGCCAGTCTGACCCTGTCTGGATGTAGTGGAATTTGCAGCAAAATCCATGGTGCAAGGAGTGATAGCAAGGAGAGCGTTATGGCTGGGTTCGTGGGCAGCAGATATGCATTTGAAAAACAGGTTGAGGGATCTCTGCTGTTTGGAAATAAATTAGAATCAATTATACAGAAAATGTCAGCAGGTAAATTTTCATGGTCACCTCAAGAGACGAAGAATAGATATCCACTGCCTTCATCTAGACAACAGTTCAGAGAGGCTAGAAGTTGTAGACCTGGACATCAATTTGGAAGTAGATATTCATCAGGGCTATCAAGAATGTCCTTTCGTCAGCCCGGAAGAAGGGGCAGTAGAAGACAATGACTATACCAGCAGTTACATATCCATGGCAGTAGGGGGAAGACTAATGTAATTTGCGAGACTCTGGTAGGAATCTGTTCAAGACGAATGGGTTCTGCATGTAATAACCCATGGATACCAAATAGAATTTCTAAGGACCGCTAAAAGAGACAAATTTGTGGAGAGATGCCATGTACTATTGTTGAATTCAAGGCTCTGGAAGAAAGCTTGCTGAAATTTATAGAGTCAAAAGCCATAGAACATGTTACATTATTCGAAAGAAACAGAGGTTTCTACTCCAGGATATTTCTTGTAAAAAATATCTCTCGGGGATTCAGGACTATTCTTAATCTCAGACAATTAAACAAGTTTGTGAGAGCAAAGAGGTTCCATATGGAGGCATTAAAATCCATTCTGACTGGTGTAAAGAGAGAAGACTTCATGGCATCAGTAGATCTAAAGGACACCTATTTTCACGTTCCAGTATGAAGGGCGTCTCAGAAGTTCGTAAGATTTTGCATAAAAGAGGAGCACCTTCAGTTTAGATGTCTTCCCTTTGGGTTGGCAACGTCTCCAGGGACATTCCCGGAAGTTTTCTCCAAAATTATAGTCCTTTTAAGAAGACAAGGCATAGCAATTTGGCCATATCTGGACGATCTGCTGATTTGTGGAGATTCCAAGGAAAAAGTAAAGGAGGCCGTAGAGGTGACGTTACAGACTATTCAGTTCCATAGTTGGATGATGAAATGGGAGAAATGCCAACTGGATCTGGTTCAGCATTTACAGTTTCCAGGAGTAAAAGTAGATGCCCTCAATTATGTAGTTAACATTTCAGAAGAAAGATGCAAAAAGATTCAGGAGTTGGCAGTTTTAATACACATACGGCAGTTGTGGCTTATATGAACCATCAAGGGGGAACCAGAAGCCAGGTACTGTTATAAGAAGTATCAAGAATATTAAATTGGGCAGAAAGGTATTGTCAGATCTGAGGTTATGTCTGTCCCCGGAGGGGGCACTAGTAGGTCAGTGGTGGTGCGATGGAGAAACCCAGGAGGCTGTAAAGGATTCCTGCGCATGTGCGCAATGATGTTTATTAAATGCTCATGAGTATAAACAGTAATTGAAGCAGATGAAACTTGAAATGATTGGTAAAAGAAATACTGACAACGGTGAAATAAACAGTCACAGATATGTAGCTGGTCTGGAAACCAGTGCAGTAATTAAGCAATGAAATTCAGGCAATTAACTAGTCTGGAAACTAGTATAGCAATCAGATGGTGATCACTCCCACAGTTGGTTTGGAAACCAGCAACAATTCTCCACACAGTCAGTTCGTAATGCAAAGTCCACAAGCAAGCAGGGTTAAGAAGGAGACAATTTGAAACACATATGAAGTGGTTTTATTAAGGGCCAGATGCCATAGCACAATGCAGAATGCAAGTTAACCATACACAGGTGAAGATAATGGATAACATCTTAAGAAAAGTCTCTTACTGCAAATGGTGGAGGCTGACTGTAGCAGGAGCTGAAGTAATTGCTGTGACCTGTAGTTCCACAGGAATACTGGAACCGGGAGATCACTTGGAGATGCCAGAAATAGGAGATCGCTGAAAACAGGAGACTGGAAACTGGAGATTGGGGACTGGAAACTGCTGGGACCTGTAGTTCCACAGGAATACTGGAACCAGGAGATCACTTGGAGATGCCAGAAATAGGAGATCGCTGGAAACAGGAGATTGAAGACTGGAGACTGGAGATTGGAACTGGAAACTGGAGATTGGAAACTGCTGGGACCTGTAGTTCCACAGGACTAATACACAGGGGAATCTCTAAAGACAAAAGAAAGAAAGAGAGAGGGTTCGAAATGCCCTATGGTGGAGCACACAATCTTATATAAAAATATAACTTTTATTACATATAGTAAAACCAGCGAATATTAAAAGGAAAATAGAATGATGTGAATAAGAAAGAAATCGTGATTAAAATAAAATGCTGTGCACTAGATGTCACCGGATTGGCTCATATATTACTATAATAGTTTATTAATGGTCTAGAGTGTGTTAGGAGTGTATAATTCCTGTATATACGCCCATTAACTGTAGTTCACATTCACACTACGGTTCTTCTGGCTGTAAATAGGACTCCTAAAGTAAGCGTCTAAATTTTCTAATCCCTCCCAGCATTTAAAGTATGAGACCGTTTACAGAAGCAGGATTCCAGATGTCATTGTATATAATGATGATAATACCCTGATTTGTGTAGCTTACTGTGTGTGATATTTTAAATAAATATTCTCAATGAAGTGATCCAACAAATAATGTGTCTTGTACTTCCTTATTCCACTATATCTCAGAATCGGTGAACAGACTCTATTATTGGGTCTCAATGGCACCTATATACCCTCCTGAACTTCATAGATAATGTTACATCCACTGAGAGAGAAACATTAGGGCATTAGGATACAAATGTATCCACTGCAGGAGAGATAGCAGCTGTCAGTACTAGGATTAAACTCTAGCAGTATTAAGCCTTTCAAATGTAACAAATGATGCATAGTTAACCCAATTTCATTATAACATCACTTTGGCTCATCTAGAGCTGTAATGGTTGCTGACAGTAAATAATCAGTAATCCCTTATCAAGGTATTGCTATCTATCACATTCTTTCCCTCAGAATTCCTATGAGTCAGTATGTGTTAGTGATCCATATACAGGGCCGGTGCAAGGTTTCTCGGCACCCTAGGCACCCTTCAGATGAATGGCATGCTGCTTGTCTCCCCCACCCCCAGTCTGGTGCATGGCTGCTCTCTGCTACCCATCTTTCCAGTCTGTGTGGGAGCCTGCTTCTCACACCCTCCCCCCATCTCTGTTAAATGTCTGCTGTTCTATTCCTCCCACCATCTGTGTGCATACCTGCTACTCATCCCCCCTCCACACACGCACACACATTGCTGCTCTCCCCCACTTTCCTTATCAAATGCAGGCAGTGCACTGTGCAGCCACCTTACCTGTAAGCTGCAATGCAGAGTTGAGACTGAGTAGTCTTTGAAAATGCCTGGAATGAAGAGCAGTGCCGCATGTCACCCCCAGCCAGAACTCCAGGAGCTGTCAAAGGCCTGTGCCGGGTGGAGGCAGAGTTGGAGGCTGCAATACGGGAGCTTAGCAGTCGCAGCTACTGTAAGATACGAGTGTCGGGGGATTGCGGTGGCTGTGAAAGGTAGGACCACACTACCTTTTTCAGGTAGCTGTAGCTGGCCGCCCCCTCAGGTCCTGGTGCCCCTAGGCAGCTGCCTAAAGCTGCCTAGTGGAAGCTCCGGCCAGAGCCGGATTAAGGGGGGGGCCCTGGGGGTTAGTACCCCAGGCCCCCCTTTCTAAAAGGGCCCCCCTGCGCCCGCACACAGATCGGACCTCTGATCTGCGGCGCTGCGCTTCCCGCGGCTCTACATAGGTTGCCATGGCAACCGAACAGCCGCGGCGCCGGCATTGTACAGAAGTGCAGGACAGCTGAGCGACGGCTCAGCTGTCCAATGGATTGTAAAGGTGCAGCCTGTGGCTTAGTCATTGGCTGGGCGCGCAGGCTGCAGTGCATGGAAGAAGTTTGGTCTGTGTGGAGCCGCCAGCGGAGGGTGCGTGAAAGAATAAAAGAGCACTCACTCTCCTGTCGTTTTCAGCCTGCCAGCAGCAGAGATAAAAGTAAGCTGGCTGTATTTTTTTTTTTTTTGTTTTGTTAAATTGGAATGTTTAGTTCTGTGTTGTGATGGCTGGTGTGTATGTGTAATGTGTGTTTGTGTGCATGTTTGTACATATATATGTACATATATGTGTGTGTGTGTATATATATATATATATATATATATACAGTATGTAAATATGTGTGTGTATGTGTATATATATATATATATATATATACACATATATGTGTGTGCGTGTGTATAGATGTAAACATATACTGTATATGCATGTGTATGTATGTGTATTATATATATATATATATATATATATATATATACTGGATGCGGGCAGCACAACCATTAACTACAAGTAAAGTCCCAGTGCCCTCTGGAGGTACTCACACTGATGAGCCCATATACAACACCCATGGACGGCGGCACTTGTGTAACAAAACCCACAAACTGCAGAATACTGCAACATTTCAATGTTGTCAGGCACATGTGCCTGACGACGATGTAATTAATACATCGAAACGTTGCAGTGTTTTGCAGTTTGTGGATTTATTACCGAAGTGCCGCCGTCCATGGGTGTTATAAATTATATATGTATATAAATAATTCACCTGCTTCCTTGTTAGGGGCCATGCTGTTTGAAGTGCCCCGGGCCCCCCATAGCCTTAATCCGGCTCTGGCTCCGGCCCTGTCCATATAAGATCATTTTGGTTTCTCCGTATTGTAACAGGAGATAATGAGGGCTCGCCCCGTTCTCATCTAAGTGTAAGCTTATTAATGGCTCATGCACTGTTCATTTCTATATTTTAATAAGCCATAAGAGTGTATATGGAGTAGTAATTAGGTCTTGCACCAATACAGTCTGATACCTTAGTATATTTAACACCCTGTAATTCACAGTTTTTTCGGGGAGGGTTTCACACACTCTGTGATTATATAGCATGTGCTGTAAATGGGTCTGTAATCACCAGAAAATCATTGTGAATATGTGTCATGTCACTGATATCCTGACATGCTTAGCCCTTTACTTAATGATTTCTAATATAAGCACGTATATATATTAAATATCCTGTAATATGCATACTAGAGCTTTTTATTGTACAGCCTTATTGACACTATTTCCGATTGACACAGTTCACTACACACAGTATATTTTTATATGAACAATTGGGTATGTCATCAGCATCTGGTTCTAATATTTCCTATCTATAGTCCCCGCAACTTGCATGGGTTAAGACACACTTGACTAAGATATATTTGGTCTTTCATAATCAATCATCCGTTATGCACAATCCGGTGACTACCTAAAGTGCGCAGCTAGCCTGACGCACGCTTTGCTGTTTGCTGTTTGTTTGCTTCATGCCTCTGATGTACTGACAGCTGCTATCTCTCCTGCAGTGGAAACATTTGTATCCTAATGCCCTAATGTTTCTCTCTCAGTGGATGTAACATAATCTATGAAGTTTAGGAGGGTATATAGTAGAGATGTGCACTTGAAATTTTTCGGGTTTTGTGTTTTGGTTTTGGGTTCGGTTCCGCGGCCGTGTTTTGGGTTCGACCGCGTTTTGGCAAAACCTCACCGAATTTTTTTTGTCGGATTCGGGTGTGTTTTGGATTCGGGTGTTTTTTTCAAAAAACCCTAAAAAACAGCTTAAATCATAGAATTTGGGGGTCATTTTGATCCCAAAGTATTATTAACCTCAAAAACCATAATTTCCACTCATTTTCAGTCTATTCTGAATACCTCACACCTCACAATATTATTTTTAGTCCTAAAATTTGCACCGAGGTCGCTGGATGACTAAGCTAAGCGACCCTAGTGGCCGACACAAACACCTGGCCCATCTAGGAGTGGCACTGCAGTGTCACGCAGGATGGCCCTTCCAAAAAACACTCCTCAAACAGCACATGACGCAAAGAAAAAAAGAGGCGCAATGAGGTAGCTGTGTGAGTAAGCTAAGCGACCCTAGTGGCCGACACAAACACCTGGCCCATCTAGGAGTGGCACTGCAGTGTCACGCAGGATGGCCCTTCCAAAAAACACTCCCCAAACAGCACATGACGCAAAGAAGAAAAAAAGAGGCGCAATGAGGTAGCTGTGTGAGTAAGCTAAGCGACCCTAGTGGCCGACACAAACACCTGGCCCATCTAGGAGTGGCACTGCAGTGTCACGCAGGATGGCCCTTCCAAAAAACACTCCCCAAACAGCACATGACGCAAAGAAGAAAAAAAGAGGCGCAATGAAGTAGCTGTGTGAGTAAGATAAGCGACCCTAGTGGCCGACACAAACACCTGGCCCATCTAGGAGTGGCACTGCAGTGTCACGCAGGATGGCCCTTCCAAAAAACACTCCCCAAACAGCACATGATGCAAAGAAAAATGAAAGAAAAAAGAGGTGCAAGATGGAATTGTCCTTGGGCCCTCCCACCCACCCTTATGTTGTATAAACAGGACATGCACACTTTAACCAACCCATCATTTCAGTGACAGGGTCTGACACACGACTGTGACTGAAATGACGGGTTGGTTTGGACCCCCACCGAAAAAGAAGCAATTAATCTCTCCTTGCACAAACTGGCTCTACAGAGGCAAGATGTCCACCTCATCATCATCCTCCGATATATCACCGTGTACATCCCGCTCCTCACAGATTATCAATTCGTCCCCACTGGAATCCACCATCTCAGCTCCCTGTGTACTTTGTGGAGGCAATTGCTGCTGGTCAATGTCTCCACGGAGGAATTGATTATAATTCATTTTAATGAACATCATCTTCTCCACATTTTCTGGAAGTAACCTCGTACGCCTATTGCTGACAAGGTGAGCGGCGGCACTAAACACTCTTTCGGAGTACACACTTGTGGGAGGGCAACTTAGGTAGAATAAAGCCAGTTTGTGCAAGGGCCTCCAAATTGCCTCTTTTTCCTGCCAGTATAAGTACGGACTGTCTGACGTGCCTACTTGGATGCGGTCACTCATATAATCCTCCACCATTCTTTCAATGGTGAGAGAATCATATGCAGTGACAGTAGACGACATGTCCGTAATCGTTGTCAGGTCCTTCAGTCCGGACCAGATGTCAGCATCAGCAGTCGCTCCAGACTGCCCTGCATCACCGCCAGCGGGTGGGCTCGGAATTCTGAGCCTTTTCCTCGCACCCCCAGTTGCGGGAGAATGTGAAGGAGGAGATGTTGACAGGTCGCGTTCCGCTTGACTTGACAATTTTGTCACCAGCAGGTCTTTGAACCCCAGCAGACTTGTGTCTGCCGGAAAGAGAGATCCAAGGTAGGTTTTAAATCTAGGATCGAGCACGGTGGCCAAAATGTAGTGCTCTGATTTCAACAGATTGACCACCCGTGAATCCTTGTTAAGCGAATTAAGGGCTCCATCCACAAGTCCCACATGCCTAGCGGAATCGCTCCCTTTTAGCTCCTCCTTCAATGCCTCCAGCTTCTTCTGCAAAAGCCTGATGAGGGGAATGACCTGACTCAGGCTGGCAGTGTCTGAACTGACTTCACGTGTGGCAAGTTCAAAAGGTTGCAGAACCTTGCACAACGTTGAAATCATTCTCCACTGCGCTTGAGACAGGTACATTCCACCTCCTATATCGTGCTCAATTGTATAGGCTTGAATGGCCTTTTGCTGCTCCTCCAACCTCTGAAGCATATAGAGGGTTGAATTCCACCTCGTTACCACTTCTTGCTTCAGATGATGGCAAAGCAGGTTCAGGCGTTTTTGGTGGTGCTCCAGTCTTCTGTACGTGGTGCCTGTATGCCGAAAGTGTCCCGCAATTCTTCTGGCCACCGACAGCATCTCTTGCACGCCCCTGTCGTTTTTTTAAAAATTCTGCTCCACCAAATTCAAGGTATGTGCAAAACATGGGACGTGCTGGAATTTGCCCATATTTAATGCACACACAATATTACTGGCGTTGTCCGATGCCACAAATCCACAGGAGAGTCCAATTGGGGTAAGCCATTCCGCGATGATCTTCCTCAGTTGCCGTAAGAGGATTTCAGCTGTGTGCGTATTCTGGAAACCGGTGATACAAAGCATAGCCTGCCTAGGAAAGAGTTGGCGTTTGCGAGATGCTGCTACTGGTGCCGCCGCTGCTGTTCTTGCGGCGGGAGTCCATACATCTACCCAGTGGGCTGTCACAGTCATATAGTCCTGACCCTGCCCTGCTCCACTTGTCCACATGTCCGTGGTTAAGTGGACATTGGGTACAACTGCATTTTTTAGGACACTGGTGAGTCTTTTTCTGACGTCCGTGTACATTCTCGGTTAAGCCTGCCTAGAGAAGTGGAACCTAGATGGTATTTGGTAACGGGGGTACACTACCTCAAGAAATTGTCTAGTTCCCTGTGAACTAACGGCGGATACCGGACGCACGTCTAACACCAACATAGTTGTCAAGGCCTCAGTTATCCGCTTTGCAACAGGATGACTGCTGTGATATTTCATCTTCCTCGCAAAGGACTGTTGGACAGTCAATTGCTTGGTGGAAGTAGTAAAAGTGGGCTTACGACTTCCCCTCTGGGATGACCATCGACTCCCAGCAGCAACAACAGCAGCGCCAGCAGCAGTAGGCGTTACACGCAAGGATGCATCGGAGGAATCCCAGGCAGGAGAGGACTCGTCAGAATTGCCAGTGACATGGCCTGCAGGACTATTGGCATTCCTGGGGAAGGAGGAAATTGACACTGAGGGAGTTGGTGGGGTGGTTTGCGTGAGCCTGGTTACAAGAGGAAGGGATTTACTGGTCAGTGGACTGCTTCCGCCCAAAGTTTTTGAACTTGTCACTGACTTATTATGAATGCGCTGCAGGTGACGTATAAGGGAGGATGTTCCGAGGTGGTTAACGTCCTTACCCCTACTTATTACAGCTTGACAAAGGCAACACACGGCTTGACAAATGTTGTCCGCATTTCTGGTGAAATACTTCCACACCGAAGAGCTGATTTTTTTGGTATTTTCACCAGGCATGTCAACGGCCCTATTCCTCCCACGGACAACAGGTGTCTCCCCGGGTGCCTGGCTTAAACAAACCACCTCACCATCAGAATCCTCCTTGTCAATTTCCTCCCCAGCGCCAGCAACACCCATATCCTCCTCATCCTGGTGTACTTCAACACTGACATCTTCAATCTGACTATCAGGAACTGGACTGCGGGTGCTCCTTCCAGCACTTGCAGGGGGCGTGCAAATGGTGGAAGGCGCATGCTCTTCACGTCCAGTGTTGGGAAGGTCAGGCATCGCAACCGACACAATTGGACTCTCCTTGTGGATTTGGGATTTCGAAGAACGCACAGTTCTTTGCGGTGCTTTTGCCAGCTTGAGTCTTTTCAGTTTTCTAGCGAGAGGCTGAGTGCTTCCATCCTCATGTGAAGCTGAACCACTAGCCATGAACATAGGCCAGGGCCTCAGCCGTTCCTTGCCACTCCGTGTGGTAAATGGCATATTGGCAAGTTTACGCTTCTCCTCCGACAATTTTATTTTAGATTTTGGAGTCCTTTTTTTACTGATTTTTGGTGTTTTGGATTTTACATGCTCTGTACTATGACATTGGGCATCGGCCTTGGCAGACGACGTTGCTGGCATTTCATTGTCTCGGCCATGACTAGTGGCAGCAGCTTCAGCACGAGGTGGAAGTGGATCTTGATCTTTCCCTAATTTTGGAACCTCAACATTTTTGTTCTCCATATTTTAATAGGCACAACTAAAAGACACAGAGGTAGCTACAGCCGTGGACTACCGTACTGTGTCTGCTGCTAATATAGACTGGATGATAATGAGATGAAATCAATATATATTATATCACACTAGTACTGCAGCCGGACAGGTAGATATATTTATTATGTAATGACTGATGACGGACCTGCTGGACACTGTCAGCTCAGCAGCACCGCAGACTGCTACAGTAAGCTACTATAGTAGTATGTATAAAGAAGAAAGAAAAAAAAAAAACCATGGGTAGGTGGTATACAATTATGGATGGACGAGCGACTGCCGACACAGAGGTAGCTACAGCCGTGGACTACCGTACTGTGTCTGCTGCTAATATAGACTGGATGATAATGAGATGAAATCAATATATATTATATCACACTAGTACTGCAGCCGGACAGGTATATATATTTATTATGTAATGACTGATGACGGACCTGCTGGACACTGTCAGCTCAGCAGCACCGCAGACTGCTACAGTAAGCTACTATAGTAGTATGTATAAAGAAGAAAAAAAAAACAAAAAACCACGGGTAGGTGGTATACAATTATGGATGGACGAGCGACTGCCGACACAGAGGTAGCTACAGCCGTGGACTACCGTACTGTGTCTGCTGCTAATATAGACTGGATGATAATGAGATGAAATCAATATATATATATATAATATCACTAGTACTGCAGCCGGACAGGTAGATATATTTATTATGTAATGACTGATGACGGACCTGCTGGACACTGTCAGCTCAGCAGCACCGCAGACTGCTACAGTAAGCTACTATAGTAGTATGTATAAAGAAGAAAAAAAAAAAAACCATGGGTAGGTGGTATACAATTATGGATGGACGAGCGACTGCCGACACAGAGGTAGCTACAGCCGTGGACTACCGTACTGTGTCTGCTGCTAATATAGACTGGATGATAATGAGATGAAATCAATATATATATATATAATATCACTAGTACTGCAGCCGGACAGGTAGATATATTTATTATGTAATGACTGATGACGGACCTGCTGGACACTGTCAGCTCAGCAACACCGCAGACTGCTACAGTAAGCTACTATAGTAGTATGTATAAAGAAGAAAGAAAAAAAAAAAACACGGGTAGGTGGTATACAATTATGGATGGACGAGCGACTGCCGACACAGAGGTAGCTACAGCCGTGGACTACCGTACTGTGTCTGCTGCTAATATAGACTGGATGATAATGAGATGAAATCAATATATATATATATATAATATCACTAGTACTGCAGCCGGACAGGTATATATATTTATTATGTAATGACTGATGACGGACCTGCTGGACACTGTCAGCTCAGCAGCACCGCAGACTGCTACAGTAAGCTACTATAGTAGTATGTATAAAGAAGAAAGAAAAAAAAAAACCACGGGTAGGTGGTATACAATATTATATATATATTATATACAATTATATATATATATATATATATATATATTAAACTCACTGGTGGTGATTATTAAACTGGTGGTCAGGTCACTGGTCACACTATCAGCAACTTGCAAGTAGTACTCCTAAGCAGACAATCACAATATATATTATACTCAGTGGTGCAAGTGGGCGGGTACGGGTGGGTACGGCGTACCCGTAAGAATTTAGCCGTGGGTACGCCGTACCCACACCGACGGGCCGCCGCTCCTCTTCCTTCCCTCCCTCCCCCACGCCGCACCGCCGCACACGCCTCTGATGTGAGGGCAGGAGAGTGCAGCCTGCGCCTCTCGTTCCCCTCAGTCTCCGGTGGGTGTTTCAGTTTACTTCAGCGCCGTTCCGTGAGCCAATCAGAGCTCGCACCCGCGAGCTCTGATTGGCTCACGGATCGGCGCTGAATTAAACTGAGACACCCGCCGAAGACTGAGGGGAACGAGAGGCGCAGGCTGCACTCTCCTTCCCTCACATGACAGACAGGAGGACAGCGACGGCAGCGGTGAGTAGGGGAGGGGGGCATGTTATACCTGGCACTGGGGGGGCATGTATACCTGGCACTGGGGGCATATCTGGCACAGGGGGGCATATATACCTGGCACTGGGGGCATATCTGGCACAGGGGGGCATATATACCTGGCACTGGGGGATATCTGGCACAGGGGGGCATGTATACCTGGCACTGGGGGCATATCTGGCACAGGGGGGCATATATACCTGGCACTGGGGGCATATCTGGCACAGGGGGGCATATATACCTGGCACTGGGGGATATCTGGCACAGGGGGGCATGTATACCTGGCACTGGGGGCATATCTGGCACAGGGAGGCATATATACCTGGCACTGGGGGATATCTGGCACAGGGGGGCATGTATACCTGGCACTGGGGGATATCTGGCACTGGGGGGGCATGTTATACCTGGCACTGGGGGATATCTGGCACTGGGGGGGCATGTTATACCTGGCACTGGGGGATATCTGGCACTGGGGGGGCATGTATACCTGGCACTGGGGGATATCTGGCACTGGGGGGGCATGTATACCTGGCACTGGGGGATATCTGGCACTGGGGGGGCATGTATACCTGGCACTGGGGGATATCTGGCACTGGGGGCATATCTAGCACAGGGGGGCATATATACCTGGCACTGGGGGATATCTGGCACAGGGGGGCATGTATACCTGGCACTGGAGGATATCTGGCACTGGGGGCATATCTGGCACTGTAGGGGCATTTCTGTATCTGGCACGGGGGGCAATGTATATCTGACACAGTGGGGGCATTTGTGTATCTAGCACTGTGGGGCAATGTGTATCTGACACTGTGAGGCAATGTATGGCACTCTGGGGGCATTTCTGTATCTGGCACTGTGGGGCAATGTGTATCTGGCACTGTGGGGCAATGTGCATCTGGCACTGTGGGGCAATGTGCATCTGGCACTGTGGGGCAATGTGTATCTGGCACTCTGGGGACATTTGTGTATCTGGCACTGTGGGGCAATGTGTATCTGGCACTGTGGGGCAATGTGTATCTGGCACTCTGGGGACATTTGTGTATCTGGCACTGTGGGGCAATGTGCATCTGGCACTGTGGGGCAATGTGTATCTGGCACTGTGAGGCAATGTGTATCTGACACTCTGGGGACATTTGTGTATCTGGCACTCTGGGGACATTTGTGTATCTGGCACTGTGGGGCAATGTGTATCTGGCACTGTGGGGTTATATGTATCTGGCACTGTGGGGCAATGTATATCTAGCACTGTGGTGCAACGTGTATCTGACACTATTGGGGTCATACGTGTATCTGCCCCTCCCCCATATGTGTATCACGCCCCCATTTTCATTGGCCACGCCCCATGTGGCATTTGGCCACACCCATTTTTTTGCGCGCGCGCCTTTGGCGCGCGCACACAGTACCCGTAAGACATTTTTTCTACTTGCACCACTGATTATACTGGTGGTCAGTGTGGTCACAATGGCAGTGTGGCACTCTGGCAGCAAAAGTGTGCACTGTACGTTATATGTACTCCTGAGTCCTGCTCTCAGACTCTAACTGCTCCCCACTGTCAGTGTCTCCCCCACAAGTCAGATAATACAGTCACACTATCTATCACTTCAGCAAGTAACTACTAGTACTCCTCCTAATGCTCCCCAAAATTACTACTGTGTCTCTCTCTACTGTCTCACTCTCTTCTCTATAAATGGAGAGGACGCCAGCCACGTCCTCTCCCTATGAATCTCAATGCACGTGTGAAAATGGCGGCGACGCGCGGCTCCTTATATAGAATCCGAGTCTCGCGATAGAATCCGAGCCTCGCGAGAATCCGACAGCGGGATGATGACGTTCGGGCGCGCTCGGGTTAACCGAGCAAGGTGGGAAGATCCGAGTCGCTCGGACCCGTGTAAAAAAAACTGAAGTTCGGGCGGGTTCGGATTCCGAGGAACCGAACCCGCTCATCTCTAGTATATAGGTACCATTGAGACCCAATAATAGAGTCTGTTCACCGATTCTGAGATATAGTGGAATAAGGAAGTACAAGACACACTGGGGTATATTTACTAAGGTCCCGATTTTGACTGAGATGGTGTTTTTTCTTCAAAGTGTCATCTCGGTAATTTACTAAACTAAAATCACGGCAGTGATGAGGGCATTCTTATTTTTATTATGGCTGTGTAGTAAAAATACGAATGAATACACCATCGGTCAAACGCGGCTGTTTAGGTATTTACTAACCATTCGTATTTGAAATCTCTTGCATGAAAATGCATGTGCGGCCGTGAAAAAATACTAATCATACAAAAAGCCTAAAAAAAAGTAGACCTGCTTTTGAAAAGCGTATTTACATGTGTTCCGACTTCATCATTAATCACACCTGCATTTTTGGCCCTTTAAAAGGAGGGCCAGCACATTTGTCAAATCAATCACTCTGAAATGGCTGCTGCCGTGTGTAGCAGTGAATTTGGTTTTGCTGTGGGATTCCTGAGACTGCTCCATGAGGCTACAAGAAACCAGGGCCAGGAAACTGAACATGGTCAGCATGTTGTACCGGTGCCGCGGAGGCTGCGCAGGCCTCGGTTTTTTAGGGGGCGTTTGAACTTAAACGCATTGGCCGATGACCAGGTCATACAGATGTTCAGGCTAAATAGGACCAACATTTTCCGTCTGTATAACCTAGTCAAACTGGACCTAGACCCTGAGACAGCACGCTCTCGCTCTGTCTCAGGCCTGCACAAACTCCTGGCTGTGTTGCACTTTATGGCTACTGGCAGCTTTCAGGCTGTGACAGGCAATGTAATAGGAATCTCACAGCCCACCTTTTCAAAATATTTAAATCAGGTGAGGCAAACCATACATACTCCTCTATGCCCCATTTTTGTATTGTGTAGTGTGAATTTGTAACAGTATATTTGAACAAAGTGCTTAAGACACTCACCTTATATTTTTGACTGTACATTTAGGTTTTGGATGCATTTGAACCACACATAGATGCCTCTATCTGCTTCCCTACCCAGGAGTCTCAGTGGCATGCAGTCAGGGTAGCTTTCTATGAGCTTGCTGGCATGCCAAATGTGCTGGGTGCCATAGATTGCACACACGTTGAGCTGAGACCGCCTAGCAGCAGGCAATATATTTATATAAATAGACATTTTGTCCAATCAACTAATGTCCAGGTGGTTTGTGATGCAAATCTCAAAATTATGAGTGTTGTTGCGGATTACCCTGGCGGCTGCCATGACTCCTTCATCCTCAGTCAGTCATCCCTCTTTGATAAATTTGAGGCTGGAGAAATGCCGGATGGCTGGCTGCTGGGTATGTACCAAGTATTTGTGTTTAATTTTGTGCTTACCTCAACCTGCACATTATGTTACCACTGTCACGATCCGGGTATCTGGATGCCATTACTTGCCTTTCAGATGTCTCCTGAGGCTGGCTCAGCGTTCCAAGGCCGGATCTCATCTGTGTCCACATTCTGCATATCCCTCCTGTCACGCTGAGACGCTGTCACAGCGGCGCCATGTTTGAATCCTGCATGGTGTCTCCTGTCCTCTGCGGCCGGCGCCGCCATTACTGTTATGTTTCCACATGGTTTCCAAACCAGCTTTCCCTCCAAGTTCTAACATGGGCGCAGCCATGTTGGATCCAATCACATGCTTCAGTTCCTCCAATCCACTGCCTGGAAATCTGCATAATTGCCCAGCCAATACCTGCATTGCTGCAGGTATAAGTATCCTGTGCCTGGGCTAGCAAATGGTCAGTGCTTTGTTTGTCATACCTTGTTCAAGTCTCTCTCCTGTGGTTGTGTTTCCAGGTTCCAGCTCCTGTCTCCAGCATCCACTAAAGAGACCCGCACCTGCCTACCATCATGCGGTGCAGCCTGACTCTGCAGTCCTCCGTGGCTGATCCAGTTTCCAGCTTCCAGCTATTTCATCTGCTTCCAGCAGTATCCACTACCACCGGTAATCATCCTTCAACTCCTCTGTTTCCACGCTCCCTAGCATCTTATTATATTCACTCTGTGTTTCATCACCTGGCTGGTTCCACCCAGCATTCATTCAGTGACTTTATCATCTGGCTGATCCCATTCCACATCCACTCCGTGTCTTACCACCTGGCTGGTTCTATCCAGCAAATACAACAGCTGATTCTAGTTACCAACTTCATCTGTTCCATCTACTGGCATGTTCCTCGGATATCTTCACTACTGCAGCCAGGCCTGGTAAGGTTATTCCATCTAAGGACTTTAACAACTGTTCTTAACATACCAGTGTCCTGTGTAACCATTTCATGGTCAGAGTGCTCCAGGAATTATATTATTTATTATTGCCATTATTTTACCTTGAATGCTGTCTGTTTACACGGAGTCTGTGAATAAACTTTTATTTTGACTTTTACCTGGTTGTCATGGTCACACCTTCGGGTTTCATTTAAACACTTACATGTCCAGTGGTCTGATTAAACCTCCCCGGTTTAAGTTCCTCTCAGCCCCTACAACTGAGGCTTTCCCCTGTCAGCCAAAAACCCTCAGTTGTGACAGTAAGCACTGACCATATGAATCCAGCCGGAGACCAGGATCAAGCGGCCAGGCCGATGCAAGAACTGGCAGCCCGACTAGAACATCAGGAGGCTGCACAAGGCCACATCATCCGCTGTCTTCAGGATCTCCTTACGCGGCTGGACGGGATTCAAACGACCCTCCGTGGACCTGGCACATCCGGTGCGTCCACTACAGTGACACCAGCTGAAACCCCACCCACCTTACCCATTTCTAGTCCATGTCTTCATCTTCCAAAGCCAGCTAAATGTGACGGATCTCCAAGGTACTGCAGGAGATTTCTCAACCAATGTGAAATCCACTTTGAGCTTCAACCTGGCAATTTCTTCAGTGATCGTACCAAAATTGCCTATATCATCTCCCTTCTCAGTGGCTCAGCCCTTGACTGGGCATCACCTTTATGGGAGAAGTCTGATCCCCTGCTGTCCTCCTATACTGACTTTGTAGCTACATTCAGGCGCATCTTCGACGAGCCAGGCCGGGTAACCTCATCTTCATCTGAGATTCTCCGTTTACGCCAGGAAACACGTACTGTGGGACAGTATCTTATACAGTTCAAAATCCTGGCATCCGAACTGGCATGGAACGACGAGGCCCTGTATGCTGCATTCTGGCATGGCTTATCAGAACGCATCAAGGACGAGTTAGCTACCAGAGACTTGCCCTCTAAGTTAGATGAGCTAATTTCTCTTTGCACGAAGGTTGATCTACGTTTCAGAGAGAGAGCAACCAAGCGAGGAAGATCATCCACTCCTAAATCTTCTGCTCCTCCTCCTCGTCAACCATCTCCATCCGAACATGAGCCCATGCAAATTGGTCATTCCCGTATATCCCCTGCTGAGCGCCGAAGACGTCTTTCTGAGCTTCTTTGTCTCTACTGTGCAGCTCCGTCTCACGCAATCAATGTCTGTCCCAAACGTCCGGGACTTCAAGTCCTAGCTCGCCAGGGAGAGGGCCGGCTAGGAGTAATGCTCTCCCCTCCATCTCCTCATGATTGTAATCTCCCAGTCTCGCTCCAAATTGCTCAACGTTACAGGAACGTCATTGCCCTCCTTGATTCCGGAGCAGCTGGGAATTTCATAACCGAAGCTTATGTTAAACGGTGGTCCCTACCCACCGAGAGACTTTCTTCGTCCATCTCCTTAACTGCCGTGGATGGCAGCAAGATTTTTGACGCAGTTATTTCTCTAAGGACTCTACCAGTTCGTCTGAGAGTGGGTGTTCTTCATGCAGAATTTACCGGTATTTCCTTCCTCGTGATTACAAGAGCCACACATCCAGTGGTTTTGGGCCTTCCATGGCTCCGCCTCCACAATCCATCGATTGATTGGACGACTACGCAGATACTAGCATGGGGTCCCACCTGTGCTGAGACCTGTTTGTCCAAAGTGCTTTCTGTTTGTTCTTCTCTCCCCAGGTCGTCTGATGTTCCACCTCCTCCATATCAAGACTACACGGACGTGTTCAGTAAAGCTTCTGCTGATATCCTTCCTCCTCATAGAGAATGGGACTGCCCAATTGATCTCATTCCAGGGAAGGTTCCACCTCGAGGCCGAACTTACCCGTTGTCTCTGCCTGAGACGCACTCCATGGAGGAGTACATCAAAGAAAATCTGGCGAAAGGTTTCATCCGACCTTCTTCTTCTCCAGCCGGCGCAGGCTTCTTCTTCGTTAAGAAGAAAGACGGTGGTCTGCGACCATGCATCGACTACAGAGGTCTGAATGACATTACCATCAAGAATCGGTATCCTTTGCCCTTGATTACAGAACTCTTTGATAGAGTCAGCGGAGCAACCATCTTTACAAAGTTGGATTTGAGGGGTGCCTACAATCTCATCCGGATCCGTGAGGGCGACGAGTGGAAGACCGCTTTTAACACCCGTGATGGACATTATGAGTACCTCGTCATGCCCTTCGGATTGAGCAACGCTCCAGCTGTCTTCCAGCATTTCGTCAATGAGATCTTCAGAGACATCTTATACTGCCATGTCGTGGTATATCTAGACGATATCCTCATCTTTGCCAATAATCTAGAGGAGCATCGTTACTGGGTAAAGGAGGTTCTGTCGCGTCTCCGAGTCAATCATCTCTATTGCAAATTGGAGAAATGTGTTTTTGAAGTTAAATCCATTCCGTTTCTAGGTTACATTGTGTCCGGTTCCGGACTAGAGATGGATCCTGAGAAACTACAAGCAATCCAGAATTGGCCGATACCCTTAACCCTCAAAGGGGTCCAGAGGTTCTTAGGGTTCGCCAATTATTACAGAAAGTTTATACGAGACTTTTCCACCATTGTGGCGCCTATCACTGCATTAACCAAGAAGGGTGCTAACCCGTCCAAGTGGTCTGAAGAAGCTACGCAAGCTTTTCATCTCCTAAAGCAACGTTTCATCTCTGCACCAGTTCTGAAACAGCCCGACATCGACTCTCCTTTCATCTTAGAGGTAGATGCCTCCTCCGTTGGAGTAGGAGCGGTGTTATCCCAGAGGGCTAAAGATGGCCATCTACATCCTTGCAGTTTCTTCTCCCGGAAGTTCTCCCCAGCTGAGCGCAACTATGCCATTGGCGACCAGGAGTTGCTAGCCACCAAGCTCGCTCTAGAGGAGTGGAGATATCTGTTGGAGGGAGCTTCTCATTCAATTACTATACTTACCGACCACAAGAATCTTTTATATCTGAAAAGCGCACAATGTCTCAACCCTCGTCAGGCCAGATGGGCACTTTTCTTTTCCAGGTTCGACTTTAAACTCCAGTTCCGTTCGGGTTCTCAGAATCGCAAGGCCGATGCCCTTTCCCGTTCATGGGAGCAAGAAAATGAGTCGGAGTCTGCGGACAAGCATCCTATTATTAATCCGTTGGCATTCTCCACGGTAGGGATGGACTCTACGCCTCCACCAGGGAAAATTTTTGTGAAGCCGCTGTTAAGGAAGAAGCTCATGCATTGGGCCCATGCTTCCCGTTTTGCCGGACATACAGGCATTCAGAAAACCCTTGAATTTATTTCTAGGTCCTACTGGTGGCCAATTCTGAAGAAGGACGTCATGGAGTTTATTGCTTCTTGCCCGAAGTGTGCCCAACACAAAGTCTCCCGCCAGTCGCCTGCAGGGCACCTGGTTCCATTATCTGTTCCCCGTCGACCGTGGACCCATTTGTCGATGGACTTTGTTACAGACCTGCCTATGTGCAACAAGTTTAATACCATCTGGGTGGTAGTTGACCGGTTCACCAAGATGGCACATTTCATACCCCTCACCGGTCTTCTGTCAGCTTCCAAGTTGGCTCAAGTGTTTATCCAAGAGATCTTCCGACTTCACGGTCTTCCTGAAGAGATCATCTCCGATCGTGGAGTACAATTCATAGCCAAATTTTGGCGAAGTTTGTGTCAAGCCCTCCAAGTCAAGTTAAAGTTTTCTACAGCTTACCATCCTCAGACCAATGGTCAGACCGAGAGGGTGAATCAGGACTTGGAGGCCTTCCTCCGCATTTATGTGTCTTCCTCCCAAGATGACTGGGTTCAACTCCTTCCTTGGGCCAAGTTTAGCCACAACAATCAATACCATTCCTCATCTTCTTCAACACCATTCTTCATCAACTATGGGTTCCACCCTAAAGTTCCAGAATTCCAACCGCTTCCAGCAACTTCTGTTCCAGCAGTGGATGTCACCTTGCGTCAGTTTTCAAATAACTGGAAGAATGTCCGCGCGGCCCTGCTTAAAGCCTCATTCAGGTACAAGAAGTTTGCCGATAGGAAGCGTAGAGCGGTTCCTGCTCTCAAGGTGGGTGATCGCGTATGGTTGTCCACGAAGAATTTGAGGTTGAGAGTTCCCAGCATGAAATTTGCACCTCGTTTCATCGGTCCTTTTAAAATTGAACAAGTCATCAATCCCGTTGCTTACAGACTCCAGTTACCTCCCTTCTTGAAAATACCCAGGACATTCCATGTTTCCCTGTTGAAACCGCTGATCCTGAATCTGTTTCATTCTGCACTTCCTCCAGCTCCTAAAGTTCAGACTCAACGGGGAGTCGAGTATGAGGTGGCCAAGATTCTGGACTCACGTTTCCGTTACGGTCAGTTGCAGTATCTTATTGACTGGAAGGGCTATGGTCCTGAAGAACGCTCTTGGACCAATGCCTCAGATGTCCATGCTCCTGTCTTGGTCCGGAATTTCCACTCGAAGTTTCCTCTAAAGCCTAAGAAGTGTCCTGGGGCCACTCCTAAAGGGGGGGGGGTGCTGTCACGATCCGGGTATCTGGACGCCATAACTTGCCTTTCAGATGTCTCCTGAGGCTGGCTCAGCGTTCCAAGGCCGGATCTCATCTGTGTCCACATTCTGCATATCCCTCCTGTCACGCGCCGCCATTACTGTTATGTTTCCACATGGTTTCCAAACCAGCTTTCCCTCCAAGTTCTAACATGGGCGCAGCCATGTTGGATCCAATCACATGCTTCAGTTCCTCCAATCCACTGCCTGGAAATCTGCATAATTGCCCAGCCAATACCTGCATTGCTGCAGGTATAAGTATCCTGTGCCTGGGCTAGCAAATGGTCAGTGCTTTGTTTGTCATACCTTGTTCCAGTCTCTCTCCTGTGGTTGTGTTTCCAGGTTCCAGCTCCTGTCTCCAGCATCCACTAAAGAGACCTGCACCTGCCTACCATCCTGCGGTGCAGCCTGACTCTGCAGTCCTCCGTGGCTGATCCAGTTTCCAGCTTCCAGCTATTTCATCTGCTTCCAGCAGTATCCACTACCACCGGTAATCATCCTTCAACTCCTCTGTTTCCTAGCATCTTATTATATTCACTCCGTGTTTCATCACCTGGCTGGTTCCACCCAGCATTCATTCAGTGACTTTATCATCTGGCTGATCCCATTCCACATCCACTCCGTGTCTTACCACCTGGCTGGTTCTATCCAGCAAATACAACAGCTGATTCTAGTTACCATGTTCATCTGTTCCATCTACTGGCATGTTCCTCGGATATCTTCACTACTGCAGCCAGGCCTGGTAAGGTTATTCCATCTAAGAACTTTAACAACTGTTCTTAACCTACCAGTGTCCTGTGTAACCATTTCATGGTCAGAGTGCTCCAGGAATTATATTATTTATTATTGCCATTATTTTACCTTGAATGCTGTCTGTTTACACGGAGTCTGTGAATAAACTTTTATTTTGACTTTTACCTGGTTGTCATAGTCACACCTTCGGGTTTCATTTAAACACTTACATGTCCAGGGGTCTGATTAAACCTCCCCGGTTTAAGTTCCTCTCAGCCCCTACGACTGAGGCTTTCCCCTGTCAGCCAAAAACCCTCAGTTGTGACAACCACTGTGTTTGTGCATCAATATTTTACAATGCTGCTAAACTCTGTTTTGCAGGTGATGGGGGTTATGGCTGCTACTCTTGGCTCTTGGCTTCTGACTCCATTGTCCGCCCCTGATTCCCCTGCTGAACACAATTACAATCATGCACATAAGTCTACGCAGAATGTGATAGAACAATGTTTTGGTGTACTGAAATCAAGGTTTCAGTGTCTGGATAAGTCTGCCGGGCTTTTGTTGTATAGTCCCTTAAAGGTTACTAGGATTGTGTTCTGCTGCTGTTTTCTTCATAACATGTGTTTGCAGCAACATCTGCCACATGATGATGATGATGATGAAGAAAACAGTTAGCAAGCAGAGGAGTTAGAAACATCTGGCGACACTGTGAGTACAGATATAGGGAGGCAGGTAAGGCAAGCCCTGATTTTGGCACATTTTAGTGGTAAGTAAATTTGCCTGTGTGCTTTGTATATTAACAATTAAGGCACACCAATGTATTTTCTGTAGTAATGTGGCTCTTGCTCCCTCTTGAGCTAGTCAGCTGAGTGTTGTTTATTTGCTTGATATGTGTTTATGTCTATCTGTTGGGTATCATTTACTTAGCTATTTGTATAGCGGTTTTGGTTAGTAATTATGTGTTTATAATGTTAAAAAAATGTTTTTAACATTCCAAGGTAATGTTTGCCACAATACTACATAATAATTTAGTATGCACTAACAACCATTATTTTTTAGCCTATTGTTTGTGTTTGTTGTGTGTCGACTTTCTTCTAAAGCTGTGTTTGAAATATGTTACCTCATTAGCACAACATAATGGACATTGAGTATTGTGTGCCAATTAGCCAAACATACATTGACTAACACCAACCTTACAAAATTGCTTACACAAATTTATGGCTGTGATGTGGTAAACGTTCATGTTAGTAATGATGCTAGAATATTCCCAACACATGTGAGTGTTAACTCTAAGAATTTTCCTCTTACACTGACAATTTTTTGCACATAACACATTGCACATCAATCACTTTTCACATTTATTACTGTACAACATGTGTTTTCATTACAAATAACTGCTATTGTGTAGACAAAGTTTTGTCAACAATGTGTATCCAGCTGCAGGGTGGCCTATTTCTTAGGCTGTTCTTTGGTGGCTGACGTGGGTTTGGTTTGGGCAGTGGAGCGGGTTCGGCTGGATCTTCAAACTGGTGATGAAATTGGTATCTGTGTAGGTGTGTTGTTCCCTGAGCTGGAACCTTGTTGGTGTTGTGCCAACAAATTAATATTTTGACTGAGGTTAGCCAGGGTTGCCGTAAGTTGTGTTGTGGCTGTTGTGTTGTTGTCTATGATGCGAGACATGGTTTCTGATATAATTTGATTACTTTGAATTAACTGAATGAGGGCCTGTTGATGTCGGTGTTGCTCATCCATTATGCGCTGAAAGGTAACAATAAGTTGGCTGTTATCTGCTCTCATCTGCTCCATACTGTTTGCGACTCTGCATAGCTGGACATTGAGCCTGCTTGTGTTTCTACACAGTCTCGGGAGATGATGGGGCAGACAGGCTAGGTATTGGGTGTGTGTGCGTAGCCAATCAATATTCTGTGCCTGTTGTTGGTTCCATGTTACCCAAAATGATGGCTCAGGTTGTTGCGGGGGGGTTGTTTGGCTCAATTGTGGGTGTGGTGACATTTGAGGTGGTGGGGTACTTTCCTGAGGCGTGCTTGGTCCGTTAACATCTATTGCTTGCAGATGGAGGGTGTATGTTTCCTGTTCAGATTCCTGCTGGGCTTCCGGCGGCATGATGTCTGGTTCTGTATGGGGTTTAAGGGGACAACATTTGATTGTATTCGAAAATTATGCTGGTTTTGATATTTAGTTTAACTTTCTAGACTTGTTTGTCAAACATTTTTCTTATGTAAATTAGGATGTTCACCAAGACTCGTATACACAATCAAAAAAGGACAATTATGTTGGTTTTTATGTTGACAAAAATGACTTCAAAACAAAAGTGGACACATGTTTGACAAATAACACACTTATGAAACAAACACAAAGAGGTACAAAGTTTACACCATGAAAAAAAGTGATTTGTCACCCGCCATATCGTACTTGCATTAAAATTAAAAACAGTAAATGACAATATGAATTCTATCACCATTGTGAAAGGGTGTGAATCTACATGAAGCACAATATTTTACTATTCAAATAAATAATGAAAACACAATACTACTGTAAGGCGCAAGAGAACACTCTAAATGTTTTTACATTTTTAATTGTTTTTTTAATTTTAACAATTTGCAAGCCATGTGCTTGCTGCTGTGGATAAGTACTAGGATTATTAAATTTTTTGGCTGATGTGTAATTTGTGTTTTGTGTTTACTCACCAGACAGCTGAGGGGATGTGCTCCCTGTGACTGAGTACTCTCCAAAATGTGTTCTGGTGGCTGAGGCAACACAGTAGAAATACGACGTGGGGGTGTCCTTAATGCTGGTGTTGGTGCGACATCAGGATATCGTCTCTTGCTAGGCCTGCTCGTGTGGCTGCCAGACCCCTGTGAAGGACGTCTTTGTGGACTGTGATGCGATGTTGAAGTTCCTATCGATTAATGCAAACATTAGTTGTTTTTTTTTTTGTTGTGGCCACATTAACAGGTGTCATTTTTGCGTTACCTGTATCGCCAGCATCCACAGCTCTTGACAGTGTTGCTTGTGTTCTGGAAGTGGTGGCTTGCTTTCGTACTGTAAAAATGAAACTTTGGTGTTTATGCCCTTTAATTACAGTGTGCACTTTTGTAAGCAGCAACATTTAGTGATTTGGACATATGATTACCATTATGGGTACAGTTTCTAACAATAAATGTTGAAACAATGGTTTGCTTCATTTTTGGTTAACAGGCTAATGAGGTTCCATTTCCAAAGACATAAAAATAGCCAAGTAGTCTAATTTTCCATGGCCAACAGCAGAATATACACACATGTATTATCATATATTTTACATTATTACATTAATGAGTAATTTAAATTTTATTTTTTTTTAAAACGCAAAATTAGAAATTTAGTAACAAAAAAAAAAAACTTACCCATCTACACTAACATATTGGCCACAAAGACAAGTAAAATACAGCAGACATTAAACAAAAAACAAAAATTAAAAACCATTACTACCTAACACCTCACTATACAAACACAAAATATTTGTAACAAAAACAGAAATAGATAATCAATTTAGAACATAAAAATATAATAACAATACGATATTATTTTAAAAATACTAATTAGACATAAACACATATGCAGATATAACAGATTTGTAAAAATAAACTCACCATCAGGCCTTGGACGATCCAAATCCCGCACATTAGTCGCACCAACAACTTCATGCGGAATAAGGGTCCGCACAGATTCCTCCCACTCCCGATAAGACGCTATAAAGGGATGGCCACCCCCTGTTTGCCTGGCTGACTTAGCCTCCTTTGCCATCTTGGACTTGACACGGCGCTTGATGTCGTAGAATCTCTTCCGACACGTGTCCTCGGTCCTCTTCACCACACCCTCACTGTTTACTGCCGCTACTACCTTCCCCCACAGAACAATTTTCCTGCGCGAAGGCATCTTGGCCGCATCACAACCAAACAGCTGGCGATGATGGCGCATCAACTCATGCACCAAAGCCATATTTTCTGCAAAGCTAAATTTAACATTTCTGGCTGTCTTGGTAGTGGTGCGTGGCTGCGGAGCAACACCACCATCACTGTCACTATCACTCGAGGCCACAGCAGCAACCTCACCCTCCTCCACATCACTAACCTCCTCCCCCTCACTCACCTCCTCCACCTCACTCACCTCCTCCACCTCTCTCACCTCCTCCCTCTCACTCACCTCTGACTGGGACATAATAATGACAAACAACAAATAACACTAATAACAAAAAAAAAACACAAAACACACTCCTCCACTACCACTGCACACCAACCACACACACACACACACACACACACACACACACACACACACACACACATACACACACACACACACACACACACACACACACACACACACAATGACAATAGACTGAAAGTAAAATGCACAAACACTAAAAATGACACAAACTTTTAAGAGACCACACAACAATTACCACAAGGCTACTTACACACACAATACAGCACTCAACAATCGCAAGAAACCTCCAAAACCGACCAACAAATCACCAACTCCAAAACACCATCTTCCTATCACCTCTCCACCAGCTAAACCCACGAGGTGCAGCTGGTTGGGGGCGTTTTTATACTAATGAGCACAGACACTCCTCCATGACAAACACAACCAATCACGGACGAGTGACGAAAACGAAAGTTAGAAAATAACGCGTCCGGGAAGGGTGAAAAACATTGCCGTGGAAATTAAAGATACAAATTCGTAAAAAGACCAACAAAATATGGCCAGAAAAACAAGAGTCGGCCGCGAACACATAAAATATATTACGAATGACATCGACATCGGAAAATACGAAAACACAAATTACGAACGCTTAGTAAATAAGCCGTAAAAAAAACAAAAAGTTGCAAATTCACACTACCGATATCAGTCGTGTTTCAACTTCAAACAAATTCAGAACATTACGAATCTTAGTAAATATACCCCACTATTTGTTGGATCACTTCATTGAGAATATTTATTTAAAATATCACACACAGTAAGCTACACAAATCAGGGTATTATCATCATTATATACAATGACATCTGGAATCCTGCTTCTGTAAACGGTCTCATACTTTAAATGCTGGGAGGGATTAGAAAATTTAGACGCTTACTTTAGGAGTCCTATTTACAGCCAGAAGAACCGTAGTGTGAATGTGAACTACAGTTAATGGGCATATATACAGGAATTATACACTCCTAACACACTCTTGACCATTAATAAACTATTATAGTAGTATATGAGCCAATCCGGTGACATCTAGTGCACAGCATTTTATTTTAATCACAATTTCTTTCTTATTCACATCATTCTATTTTCCTTTTAATATTCGCTGGTTTTACTATATGTAATAAAAGTTATATTTTAATATAAGATTGTTTGCACCACCATAGGGCATTTCGAACCCTCTCTCTTTCTATTTGTAGATTTATTTTGCCTGTGGTAGCACCCCCTAAATAGCGTTGAATAACACTAACATGTTTCTGATAACAAAAATGGGGGTCATTTATTCAATATGAATCCACCTGTGCGACCAGTATTATAGCAACGAATCTCTAAAGACAGAAGATTGAAGCCAGGAGACGCTTGTTCACAGGATGTGACGCATTGTTCAAGGCAATTATACTGAGCAGGAACTCTGAGTATATACTCCCTGGTCAGCAGGGATTGGAGAATCAAGTTATGTGAGCGCCCAATGCTCAGAAGTGGATAGCACCAAGTCAGCTGACTGCAGGTATCATAGCGGCACCCATACTCTGGAGATGGTGGGAATACATCTGAGTACATGCTGTATGGTAAGCGGGGTACACACTGAAGAGAGTCTCTGCGCACTGCAGGCAATCATAGAATACACTGTCAGGCTGAGGATGTGACCTCCGGATGCCAGTACATCAGAGCACTGGTAAGCGACGTGATGCAAAATGCATATTCCTGACAGGTATCTGGAATCAATATCAGCCCTGTATGTTCCAGGAAAGGACAAATGTCATTGCAGACTTCCTCAGCAGACAGCATTTTACCAGGAGAATGGGAATTAGATGTCCAAGTATTTCAAGTGATTGTAAGTCGCTTCAGACAGCCTCAGGTGGACCTAATAGCAACCCATTACAACACAAAGGTTCCGCAGTTCTTCTCAAGAACCATCAACCATCTTCCACAATCAAACGGCGTGAATGCATTCTCCCTGCCATGGAGGTTCAAGCTGGGGTATGTGTTCCCTCCTTTCCCCATGATTGCCCGCACACTGAAAAAGATCAGAGAAGAGAAGGCAGAAGTCATAGTAATTTGACCTTATTGGCCGAAAAAGGGTATGGTTTCCCATGGTGACAAGGACGACAGTACAAGGTCCATGGACGTTACCAAACAAGAAAGGATTCTTACATCAGGGCGCTGTAGTACACCCAAATATACAGCATCTTCATTTGACGGCTTGGAGGTTGAACAGGAATGGTTAAGAAAGAAGGGATTATCAGAACAGGTAATTTCCCTTCTCATGCATGCAAGAAAGAAAGTATCAGAAATCTATTATAGAGTCTGGAAAACATTTGCTTCCTGGGCAGAGTCTAAGCTTGATGTACTAAAAGCTGAGACATCACAGATTCTACAGTCTTTACATGAGGGGTTAATAAAGGTCTATCTGTATACACTATTAAGGTGCAAATATTGGCACTAAGATGAACTTATAAAGAGATTTTGTCAGGCAATAAAAAGGATTAGGCCTCTAGTTAGGTCAATCTTAGCTCCGTGAAATTTAAATCTCATCTTAAATGCACTAATGTTGCCTCCGTTTGAACCATTGAAAGAGGCGTCTGTGAAGTTTCTGACCTGGAAGGTGGCTTTCCTAACAGCAATAACTTCAGCACAAAGAGTTGGTGAAATTAAGGCGCTATGAGCAGAAGAGGCATATTTGAATATTTTTCCGGATAGAGCAATTTTAAAGGAGAAATCCAGAATTCTTGCCGAAGTTGGTGTCAACATTTCATTTGAATCAGGAAATTATATTGCCCTCATTTTGTCAGAATCCAAGTAATGAGGAAGAAAAATTACATACATTGGATCTGCGACGAGCAATATCCATTTATCTAGAAGATTGAAGGATCTTCGAAAATCTAAGAATCTATTTGTCCTGCACTCAGAAGCAAGAAAGGGTGAGACACCTACAAGACAGACAATTTCCAGATGGATTACGGATCTAATTGCATTTGTATACAGAAAGGATAGTCAAGAGGCACAGATGAACTTGAAGGCACACTCAACTAGGGCAGTTGCAACGTCTTGGGCAAAGAAGCAACAGGTGTCGGTAAAGGAAATATGTGCAGCTGCCACAAGGTCATCTGTTCACACTTTTTCCAGTCACTATGAGTTGGATGTGGCTGGCGCCCACTTTGGGAATCATGTCTTGAAAGAGGCATTGTGGAGAATAAAATCAATGATTAAGCATGAATTTGGTTTATTGGGCTGATTATTACCCTCCCTATGCTTTGGTATGTCCCAGACTAATGGCTGCCATGAAGTAGCGTGGAAGAAAGTAGCAAATTATATACTTACCGATAATTTCTTTTCTTCAAGATACTTCATGGCAGCCCATAATTTCCCTCCCTTAGAGTGTTTTTTCACAAGTGTTGGATTTAGGAGACACTCAAAACACAGAGGAGTAGGAAGAGGTATGACCCCTAAGTGGGCGGTCCCTAGTATGAAAAAACGTCCTATCTAGAAATTGGGGGATTGGATGCAATCCCAGAGTAATGGCTGCCATGAAGTATCTTGAAGAAAATAAATTATCGGTAAGTATATTTATTTGCTACTTCACATTTGATATCCAATAACAGGACATTCATTTTTTGGATGTTCGTGTTAGCAGGGGTGAGTTAGGGGTTATAACTTCATTATACTCTAAACCCACTGATTGTAATAATCTGTTACTTGCCTTGAGTCATCATCCAGAATCCCTTAAAAGAGGTTTGTCGTATTCCCAATTTTTAAGGGTACATCAAATATGCAGCAACAATGAGGATGAGTTACATCATATGGATAACTTGACATCTAAATTTTTGGAGATGGGTTACTCACTCAAGTAGAGAGTTATCAAAGGCTAGCTCAAAAGCATTAGCAGAACCTAAAGTAAAGGTTCTGATGGATAGTAACTCTAGTAAATTAGATGACTCCATAATTTACGTAAACAAGTATGCTACTGCTAGTAACAGCCTAATGTCTAAGGTCAAAGGTATTTGGCCTATTATCCAAGCTGATCCAGATTTGCCATCATTAACCAGGAAACGAATATTGCCCTGTTACAAAAGTAGACCCATTATTAGGGAAATGTTAGTGCACAGTGATATATCTGATTTTGATCCGCAGATATCCAGACATTTTCTAAGCAAGAAACTGGGTAATTACAAATGCCTGGCGTGCACTACTTGTGTCTACTCGGAGACGGGGGACACTTTAGTGCATCTACATTCAGGAAAAATTATAAAGTGACAACATTGTTTGACATGTACTTCACGTTGTTACAATCCTGAGCACTCATGTTTTGTTAGTTATTGTTATGATTTACCTTTGCTTCAGTTTGTGGAACTACAGGTCACAGCTAGCTCCTGCATAGTTGTCTCCCAGTGCCTCAGCTCCTACACTCAGCAACTGACTTCACAGGTGTCTGGATTCTGTAATTACAGCTGGTTACCTGAAAACTACTATCCAGCTTGTCAGCCTGCTCAGTCTGCACTGCAGCTTCATGTTATATCAATTACTGGTGGCCTGTCTGGTACTCACAGCTGATTGGTCCAGCCTGTTCTTTTAAGCCTCTCAATCCCAAGAGGCTTTGCCAGTTATAGCTACTCCTTGCGGTGTTCTGCTCTCTGGTTCCTCTCTGGTCTCAGTTCATCTGTCCAATAGGTTTTGCCTTGTTCCTGCATTGAATTCCAGCCTCACCATCTTGCTGACGACCTTAGTCTGCCGACTGCCGTTACCCTGTCTCCAAGTGTCTGCACCCCAGTCCGTCCATGTGCCGCTACCTCCTGTGTCTCTCCTAGAGTTCCTGCTGCTGTTCCATCTCCACGGCCCCAGTGTACCATCTGGCCGTGTGCACCCTGCAACCTTCTCCAGTTCCAGTTTGTTCCTGCATATCCCTGCGGTTTGTCAGGTATCAAGTGACCCAGACAGGGGGCCGCGACCTGCACGTCGGGAGCCGCAAAGCCCATATCCCCTTGCGGGGTTCCCTGGTGAAAACCTCCCGGCGTGTTAGACTCCGCGCCCCTGTTCTGGGTAACGTCAACCACTTGGTACCTGATCCCAAATTTTGGATTCTGCACCAGTTCCTGATATTATAACTGGCCCACCACTTCCTGGGCATGGACCCATCACAGCAAAATCCGGCTCAAATCTTGGCTGGTCATATACAAAATTTGACGCAGCAACTGCAAGATCTAAAGCTCAGAGTTTCCACCCAGGAAGAAACTATTAGGTCATTGGTAGTAACAAGGGCTCCTGGGCCTGAACCAAAGCTGCATCTTCCTGATCGGTTCACAGGTGACCGGAAACAGTTCCAGAATTCCCGTGAAAGCTGCAAGCTATATTTCAGACTCCGGCCATTATCATCTGGTTCTGAGGATCAGCGAGTAGGTATCATCATCTCCCTCCTGCAGGGGTACCCCAGTCCTGGGTGTTCGGATTAAAACGGAGAATCCCGCCTTGCACAGAGTGGATGCCTTTTTTAGCGCCCTAGGAATTCTTTATGATGACCCAGACTGAGCAGCTTCTGCAGAGGCTCACTTACGAGCCCTGAGGCAAGGGAAAAACACGCCGAGGTATACTGCTCTGAGTTTCGCAGATGGGCAGGTGATAGTGGTTGGAATGACCCAGCCCTCCGAAGTCAGTTCCACTTAGACCTCACTGAGCAAATTAAAGACTACCTTGTCCAGTATAATACTCCTGAAACCCTGGACAAGCACATGCAGTTAGCAATTCAAGTAGATCGTCAGATCAGGGAACGGAAGATGGAGAAAGGAGTAGGGTCACCATCTCCCTCAGCAGTAGCCTTGGAAGAAGCCGAAGACTCCAGTGAACCCATGCAGATTGGGGCCTTTTGTCTTTCTGCTCAGGAAAAATCCTGTAGGCAATCAATGGGCCTATGCTTATATTGTGGAGCAAAGGGTCATTTTGCTAATGTTTGCACCCTGAAGTCGGGAAAAGACAAGACCCAGGGGTAAAAGGGGAGATACTCCTGGGTCTGGCTGGAATCTCTCCTAAAAATTCAGTCTTGCTTCCAGTTCAAATTAGTCTACCTACTCATCAAGTTGCAGTTAAGGCTTTCGTTGATTGTGGTGCAGCTGCCATCTTTATGGATAGCTCTTTCGCCCAGTACTGGAACATTCCTATACTAAAGATGAAGCCTTCATCTTTAGTGACTATTTGTGGCCTTGACGGTAACCCCCTCCTCAGGGGGCAAGTGTCTCAGCAGACTCCTCCTCTTCATTTAACTACTGGTCTTCTGCATTCTGAGAAGATTAGTTTCCTCCTTGTCAATTGACCCATGGCTTCCATAGTCATAGGGCTTCCATGGTTGAAATCCCATAATCCATCCAGCTGCTGGAAGACAGGAGAACTCTTACAGTGGGGAACAGAATGTACGGGAAGATGTCTGCCCTTGCCAGTGCAATGCTCTCAAGTTATACCAGAGGGGCTACCGACTTCATATCATTCATTTGCGGATGTCTTCTCCAAGAAAGAGGCGGATACTCTTCCCCCACATCGACCTTATGACTGTGCCATCAGTCTGGTATCCAAAGATAAATTACCTAAGGGTAGATTATATGCTCTTTCTTTGCCAGAAACTAAAGCTATGGAGGACTATATTCAGGAGAACCTAAGCAAAGGGTTTATTCATCCCTCAAAATCACCAGTAGGAGCAGGATTCTTCTTTGTGGCAAAAAAGACGGCTCCTTACGTCCATGCATTGATTATAGAGGACTCAACAAAATCACTGTTAAGAATTCTTATCCTTTGCCTTTAATTTCCGTGTTATTTAATCAACTCCGGATGGTGGAAATCTTCTCTAAAATTGGTCTTCGGGGGGCATATTACCTCATACGAATTAAGGCCAGTGACGAGTGGAAGACGGCCTTCAACACTCATTCTGGACATTATGAATACCTTGTTATGCCATTTGGATTGTCAAATGCTCCTGCCGTCCTCCAAGATTTTATCAATGATGTGCTACAAGAATTCCTGGGAAAATTTGTTGTGGTCTACTTGGATAACATCCCAATATATTCACTGTCACTTGAGCAACATCGAGTCCATGTCCAGATGGTATTGCAAAAGCTGCGGGAGCACCATCTATACGCCAAGTTAGAAAAATGTGAATTCGAAGTGAAGGAAGTCGCTTTCTTAGGCTACATTATCTCTCCCAAGGGGTTCTCCATGGATCCCAGTAAGCTTCAAGCAATTCAAGATTAGGCACAACCTACTAACCTTAAAGCTATACAATGCTTTCTTGGATTCGCTAATTATTACAGGAGATTTATTCGTTCATTTTCAGACATTGTTGCACCTATTGTTGCTTTGACCAAGAAAGGTGCGGATCCGTCACATTGGTCACCTTCAGCTTTTCTCATGTTAAAAAAAGCCTTTATATCCGCACCTGTTCTTAGATATCCAAATCCTGACCTGCCTTTTGTTATGGAAGTGGATGCTTCTGAAGTGGGAGTACGAGCAGTCCTATCGCAGAAAGATCCTGTGGATTCTAAACTTCACCCATGCTCTTTTCTGTCCAGAAAGTTCTCTCCTGCCGAAGCCAATTATGATGTTGGAAATCGTGAACTGCTTGCTATCAAGTGGGCTCTAGAAGAATGGAGGCATTGGTTGGAAGGGGCGAGACACGTGACTACAATCCTCACTGACCATAAAAACTTATCCTATATTGAGTCAACCAAGAGACTGAATCCAAGACAGGCACGATGGGCATTATTCTTTACTAGATTCAACTATGTGATCTCCTATCGGCCAGGATCAAAGAATCTTAAAGCAGATGCCTTGTCACGAAGCTTCCTTCCAATTCAAAATTCATCCTGCTCTTCTGAACCAATTATTCCTGTTTCCAATATCCATGCTGGTCTTGCTCAAGATTTAGTCTCCCAGATTCAAACCAAACAGTCTCTTTCACCCATGGGGACTCCCTCGGGACTCCTCTTTGTCCCTAAAGAGTACAGGAAAGCAGTTTTATCTGAATTTCATGTAAAAAGAGTCTCTGGGCATCCTGGGATTTCTAAGACTCTGGATTTATTGTCTCGCTCAGTTTGGTGGCCTTCTATGTGTCAAGATGTTAGAGAGTTCATTCTTGCTTGTGAGATCTGTGCTCAACATAAAAGTCCTCGTAAAACTCCCATGGGACATCTTCTGCCTCTTATGGTTCCCTCAAGACCTTGGTCCCATATTTCTATGGACTTTGTGGTTGATCTTCCTAAGTCATCAGGGTACAATACCATTTGGGTTGTGGTAGACCGGTTCAGTAAAATGGCTCACTTTGTTCCTCTTCACAAGCTCCCCAGTGCCAGGGAATTGGCAACCTTGTTTATCCAACATATCTTTAAATTACATGGATTACCACAGGACATCGTCTCCGACAGAGGAACTCAGTTTATTGCTCGATTCTGGTGAGCTTTCTGTTCAGCCTTGGATATTAATCTTAGTCTGTCCTCTGGTTATCACCCACAATCCAATGGACAGACTGAGGGAGTTAACCAGTCTCTTGAACAGTATCTCCGTTGTTATGTTTCCAAGTACCGTAACGATTGGGTGGACAATCTGGCATTTGCTGAATTTGCATATAATAATTTCAGTCACTCTACTTCATCCATGTCACCCTTCTTTTGTCTCTCAGGTTTCCATCCTAGGTCTAACGCTTTTGATATCCTGCAGCAACAGACTTCTTCCCTTGATCCTGTAGCTCGTCTGAGGAAAATTTGGAGGAGAGTACGTCTGGCACTCAACCAAGTCTCTGTTCATTCCAAACGATTTGCTGACAGACGACGAAGACCTTGTACTTTTAAAGTGGGTGACATGGTGTGGCTGTCCACTCGAAATATCAAGTTACGCCAGCCCTCTCAAAAATTTGGGCCTAGGTTCATTGGTCCATTCCGGATTATTAGACAGATTAATCCAGTAGCCTTTCGACTCCTTTTACCAAAATCACTTAAGATCAATAACACTTTCCACTGTTCCTTGTTGAAACCAGCATTTGTGTCCCAGAGATTTAGAAGATCTCCTTCCAGAAGGCCTGCCGCTGTGTTAGTCCAAGGTCACAAGGAGTTTGTTGTGGAAAAGATTCTAGATTCCAAGTTCAGGAGCGGTCAAGTTCATTTTCTCGTGCATTGGAATGGTTACGGTCTGGAAGAGAGAACCTGGGTACCAGAGAGATTTCTTCCTGCACCCAGACTTAATAGGGCTTTCTTCAATAAATTTCCAGGAAGCCTGGTTCTAGGGGTTCTTAACCCCTCTTCAAGGGGGGGGGGGGTACTGTTACAATCCTGAGCACTCATGTTTTGTTAGTTATTGTTATGATTTACCTTTGCTTCAGTTTGTGGAACTACAGGTCACAACTAGCTCCTGCATAGTTGTCTCCCAGTGCCTCAGCTCCTGCACTCAGCAACTGACTTCACAGGTGTCTGGATTCTGTAATTACAGCTGGTTATCTGAAAACTACTATTCAGCTTGTCAGCCTGCTCAGTCTGCACTGCAGCTGCATGTTATATCAATTACTGGGGCCTGTCTGGTGCTCATAGCTGATTGGTGCAACCTGTTCTTTTAAGCCTCTCAATCCCAAGAGGCTTTGCCAGTTATAGCTACTCCATGTGGTGTTCTGCTCTCTGGTTCCTCTCTGGTCTCAGTTCATCTGTCCAGTGGGTTTTGCCTTGTTCCTGCATTGAATTCCAGCTTCACCATCTTGCTGACGACCTTAGTCTGCCGACTGCCGTTACCCTGTCTCCAAGTGTCTGCACCCCAGTCCATCCATGTGCCGCTACCTCCTGTGTCTCTCCTAGAGTTCCTGCTGCTGTTCCATCTCCACGGCCCCAGTGTACCATCTGGCCGTGTGCACCCTGCCACCGTCTCCAGTTCCTGTTTGTTCCTGCGTATCCCTGGGGTTTGTCATATACAACACCTCTACCATAACTCTAGTCCAGTTCAGGTATCAAGTGACCCAGACAGGGGGCCGCGACCTGCACGTTGGGAGCCGCAAAGCCCATATCCCCTTGCGGGGTTCCCTGGTGAAAACCTCCCGGCGTGTTAGACTCCGCTCCTCTGTTCTGGGTAACGTCAACCACTTGGTACCTGATCCCAAATTCCAGATTGTGCACCAGTTCCTGACACACGTTACGTAGTGTATTGTATTAGATGTCCATGTGGACTATATTACATCGGGAAGACCACTTGTACTTTTATACTTTTAAAGTATGTATGGCTAAGCATAGGCGTGCCATTAAGTCAGCCCTGGAAGGAAAGACAGTAGACCATATAGTGACAAAACACTTCAAGTTGGGGGTCATTCCGAGTTGTTCACTCTTTATTTTTTTTTCTCTACGGAGCGATTAGTCGCAAACTGTGCATGCGCAATGTTCGCAGTGCACCTGCGCCAAGTAAATTTGCACAAAAGTTTGTTATTTTACTCACGGCCTAACGAGGTTTTTTCATCGTACTGCTGTTCGTAGTGTGATTGACAGGAAGTGGGTGTTTCTGGGCGGACACTGACCGTTTTATGGGAGTGTGCGGAAAAACGTAGGCGTGTCAGGGAAAAACGCGGGAGTGTCTGGAGAAATGGGGGAGTGGCTGGGCGAATGCTGGGTGTGTTTGTGATGTCAAACCAGGAACGAAATTGACTGAACTGATCGCAGTGTAGGGGTAAGTCTCGAGCTACTCAGAAACTGCTAAGAAATTTCTATTCGCAATTCTGCTAATCTTTCGTTCGCAATTCTGCTATGCTAAGATACACTCCCAGTAGGCAGCGGCTAAGCGTGTGCAATGCTGCTAAAAGCAGCGTGTGCAATGCTGCTAAAAGCAGCCTGCGAGCGAACAACTCGGAATGAGGGCCATTACGTGTTCATCCTCTTTCCTCTTTGAGGTTCAAAATGATTGATTTTGTCCCAGAGGGAAGGAGAAGGGGAGATAGATCCAGACAGTTGTTGCACAGGGAGGCACGTTGGATTGATTGGCTTAACAACTGTCACAACTGAGGGCCTGAGTTGACGGGAGGCAACCTCAGTTGTAGGGGCTGAGATGTAACGGAACCTGGGAGGTTGTATCAGACCCCTAGACATGTAAGTAACATGTAGAATAACTGCCCGAAGGCGTGACCACGACAACCAGGATAAAAGTCAATGATGTTTATTATGACAAACTCCGTAACACAGCAGAAAATAAGAAAACATAAAAGTCAGCAGGGCAATAATACAGTTCCTGGGTACTACAGGGTGGCAAGGGCCACAGGCACTGGTAGTGTGAGACAGTTCTAATAATCTTCTAGTTGGAAAGTCCTTACCAGGCCTGACTGTAGCAATGGAGAGAACCCAGGATTGTACCAGCTGGTGTTCCAGGAAAGGCTGGGCTGCTGAAGATAAAACGGCTGCTGTGGATACTGGCTGGAACCAGACTGTTGTTGGTACGGAGTGGATACTGGCTGGAACCAGTTAAATAATAAACGAACTTGAGAGCGATGAAATAATAATACCGGTGGAGAGTGGTAAACTGCAGAAAGGACACCGGCCCTTTAAGGGAAGCTGTACACTGCTGGAAGCTGGGCTGGAAGCAGGTGATTGACTTGAGAGCGATGAAATAATAATACCGGTGGAGAGTGGTAAACTGCAGAAAGGACACCGGCCCTTTAAGAGAAGCTATACACTGCTGGAAGCTCGGCTGGAAGCAGGTGATTGCTGTAGCTGGAAACAGGTGAGTCCAGAATGGATCGGAGAGTCAGGCTACACCGCAGATGGAATGCTGGTGCGGGTCTCTATAGCAGAAGTCTGGAGACAGGAGCTGGAACCTGGAAGACAACCACAGGAGAGAGACAAACTGGAACTAGGTTAGACAACCAAAGCACTGACGCCTTCCTTGTTCAGGCACAGCTTACTTATACCTGCAGCAAGGAAGGGGTTGGCTAGGCAATTATGCAAATCAACAATACAGACAGCAGATTGGTGGAAATGATCAGATGACAAAAACCAAGATGGCTGCGCCCATGCAGACACTTGGAGGGAAGTTTGGTTTGTAATCCATGTGAGAATTGAAACAGTAATGGCGACGCCGGCCACAGGAGACAGGAGACGCCAGACTGACAAGCGCACATTTAACCACGCGGGCACAGCGGAGGCCGCGGCTGATGAAATCACCACTCTGACATTCTGCATGTGGAAACTCAGAAACAGCGGGATCCGGTCCTGGAATGCTGAGCCAGCCTTAGGAGGCATCTGAAGGGTAAGTAATGGCGGCCAGATACCCGGATCGTGACAGCACCCCCCCCCTTTAGGAGTGGCCCCAGGACACTTCTTAGGCTTTAAAGGAAACTTTGCGTGGAAATTTCGGACCAAGGCAGGAGCATGGACGTCTGAGGCATTGGTCCAAGAGCGTTCTTCAGGACCATAGCCCTTCCAGTCAATGAGGTATTGTAACTGACCGTAACGGAAACGTGAGTCCAAAATCTTGGCCACCTCGTACTCGACTCCCCGTTGAGTCTGAACTTTGGGAGCTGGAGGAAGTGCGGAATGAAACCGATTCAGGATCAGCGGTTTCAACAAAGAAACATGAAATGTCCTGGGTATTTTCAAGAAGGATGGTAACTGTAACCTGTAGGCAACAGGATTGATGACTTGTTCAATCTTGAAGGGTCCGATGTAGCGAGGTGCAAATTTCATGCTGGGAACTCTCAACCTCAAATTCTTCGTGGACAACCACACACGATCACCCACCTTGAGAGCAGGAACCGCTCTACGCTTCCTATCGGCAAACTTTTTATACCTGAATGAGGCTTTAAGCAGGGCTGCGCGGACGTTCTTCCAGTTATTTGAAAACTGATGCAAGGTGACATCCACTGCTGGAACAGAAGTTGCGGGAAGCGGTTGGAATTCTGGGACTTTAGGGTGGAATCCATAATTAATGAAGAATGGTGTAGAAGAAGATGAGGAATGGTATTGATTGTTGTGGCTGAACTCGGCCCAAGGAAGGAGTTGAACCCAGTCATCTTGAGAGGAAGACACATATATACGGAGGAAGGCCTCCAAGTCCTGATTCACCCTCTCGGTTTGACCATTGGTCTGAGGATGGTAAGCCGTGGAAAACTTTAACTTGACTTGGAGGGCTTGACACAAACTTCGCCAAAATTTGGCTACAAATTGTACTCCACGATCCGAGATGATCTCTTCAGGAAGACCGTGAAGTCGGAAGATCTCTTGTATAAACACTTGAGCCAACTTGGAAGCTGACGGAAGACCGGTGAGAGGGATGAAATGTGCCATCTTGGTGAACCGGTCAACTACCACCCAGATGGTATTAAACTTGTTGCAGATAGGTAGATCGGAAACAAAGTCCATCGACAAATGGGTCCATGGTCGACGGGGAACAGATAATGGAACCAGTTGCCCCGCAGGCGACTGGCGGGAGACTTTGTGTTGGGCACACTTTGGGCAGGAGGCAATAAATTCCATAACGTCCTTTTTCAGAGTTGGCCACCAGTAGGACCTAGAAATAAATTCAAGGGTTTTCTGAATGCCTGTATGTCCAGCAAAACGGGAAGCATGGGCCCAATGCATGAGCTTCTTCCTTAGAACTGGCTTAACAAAACTTTTCCCTGGTGGAGGCGTAGAGTCCATCCCTACCGTGGAGAATGCCAACGGATTAATAATAGGATGCTTGTCTGCAGACTCGGACTCATTTTCTTGCTCCCATGAGCGGGAAAGGGCATCGGCCTTACGATTCTGAGAACCCGGACAGAACTGGAGTTTAAAGTCAAATCTGGAAAAGAAAAGTGCCCATCTGGCCTGACGAGGGTTGAGACATTGTGCGCCTTTGAGATATAAAAGATTTTTGTGGTCGGTAAGTATGGTGATTGAGTGGGAAGCTCCCTCCAACAGGTATCTCCACTCCTCCAGAGCGAGCTTGATGGCTAGCAACTCCTGATCGCCAATGGCATAGTTGCGCTCAGCTGGGGAGAACTTCCGGGAGAAGAAACTGCAAGGATGTAGATGTCCATCTTTGGCCCTCTGGGATAACACTGCTCCTACTCCAACGGAGGAGGCATCTACCTCTAAGATAAAAGGAGAGTCGGTGTCAGGCTGTTTCAGAACTGGTGCAGAGATGAACCGTTGCTTCAGAAGGTGAAAGGCCTGTGTAGCTTCCTCGGACCACTTGGACGGATTAGCACCTTTCTTGGTTAATGCAGTGATAGGCGCCACGATGGTGGAAAAGTCTCGTATAAATTTTCTATAATAATTGGCGAACCCTAAGAACCTCTGGACCCCTTTGAGGCTTAAGGGTATAGGCCAATTCTGGATTGCTTGGAGTTTCTCAGGATCCATCTCTAGTCCGGAACCGGACACAATGTAACCTAGAAACGGAATGGTTTTAACTTCAAACACACACTTCTCCAATTTACAATAGAGGTGATTGACACGGAGACGGGAAAGAACCTCTTTTACCCAGAAACGATGATCTTCGAGATTATTAGCAAAGATGAGGATGTCGTCTAGATAAACCACGACATGGCGGTACAAGATGTCCCTGAAGATCTCATTCACGAAGTGCTGGAAGACTGCTGGAGCGTTGCTCAATCCGAAGGGCATGACGAGGTACTCATAATGTCCGTCACGGGTGTTAAAGGCGGTCTTCCACTCGTCACCCTCACGGATTCGGATGAGATTGTAGGCACCCCTCAAGTCCAGCTTTGTGAAAATGGTTGCACCACTAACTCTATCAAAGAGCTCAGTAATCAGGGGTAAAGGGTATCGGTTCTTGACGGTAATGTCGTTCAGACCCCTGTAGTCGATGCACGGACGCAGACCACCGTCTTTCTTCTTAACGAAGAAGAAGCCTGCGCCGGCTGGAGAAGAAGATGGTCGGATGAAACCCTTCGCCAGGTTCTCTTTGATGTACTCTTCCATGGAGTGTGTCTCGGGCAGAGACAACGGATAAGTTCGGCCTCGCGGTGGAACCTTCCCTGGAATGAGGTCGATTGGGCAGTCCCATTCTCTATGAGGAGGAAGGATATCAGCAGAGGCTTTACTGAACACATCCGTGAAGTCTTGATATGGAGGAGGCGGAACATCAGTTGACCTGGGGAAGGAAGAACAAACAGGAAGAACTTTGGCTAAACAAGTCTCAGCACAGGAGGGACCCCATGCCAGTATTTGCGTAGTCGTCCAGTCAATTGATGGGTTGTGGAGACGGAGCCATGGAAGGCCTAAAACCACTGGATGTGTGGCTCTTGGAATCACTAAAAAAGAAATATACTCAGAATGAAGAACTCCCACTCTCAGACGAACTGGAAGAGTCCTTAAGGAAATGACTGCGTCAAAAATCTTGCTGCCATCCACGGCAGTCAAAGAGATGGACGAGGACAGTCTCTCGGTGGGTAGGGACCACCGTTTAACATAAGCTTCGGTTATGAAATTCCCAGCTGCTCCGGAATCAAGGAGGGCAATGACGTTCCTGTAACGTTGAGCAATTTGGAGCGACACTGGGAGGTTACAGTCATGAGGAGATGGAGAGGAGATCATCACTCCTAGCCGGCCCTCTCCTTGGCGAACTAGGATCTGGAGTCCCGGACGTTTGGGACAGGCATTGATAGTGTGCGACGGAGCTGCACAGTAGAGACAGAGAGACTCAGAGAGACGTTTTCGGCGCTCAGCAGGAGATAGACGGGAACGACTAATTTGCATAGGCTCATCCTTGGATGGAGATGGTTGACGAGAAGGAGGAGCAGAAGATTTAGGAGTAGATGATCTTCCTCGCTCGGTTGCTCTCTCTCTAAAACGTAGATCAACCTTCGTGCAAAGAGAAATTAGCTCATCCAACTTAGAGGGCAAGTCTCTGGTAGCTAACTCATCCTTGATGCGTTCTGATAAGCCATGCCAGAATGCAGCATACAGGGCCTCGTCGTTCCATGCCAGTTCGGATGCCAGGATTTTAAACTGTATAAGATACTGTCCCACGGTACGTGTTCCCTGGCGTAAACGAAGAATCTCAGATGAAGCAGATGTTATCCGGCCTGGCTCGTCGAAGATGCGCCTGAATGTAGCTACAAAGTCAGTATAGGAGGATAGCAGGGGATCAGACTTCTCCCATAAAGGTGATGCCCAGTCAAGGGCTGAGCCACTGAGAAGGGAGATGATATAGGCAATTTTGGTACGGTCACTGAAGAAATTGCCAGGTAGAAGCTCAAAGTGGATTTCACATTGATTGAGAAATCCCCTGCAGTACCTTGGAGATCCATCAAATTTTGCTGGCGTTGGAAGATGAAGATGTGGACTGGAAATGGGTAAGGTGGGTGGGGTTACAGCTGGTGTCACTGTAGTGGACGCACCGGACGTGCCAGGTCCACAGAGGGTCGTTTGAATCCCATCCAGCCGTGTGGAGAGATCCTGGAGACAGCGGATGATGTGGCCCTGTGCAGCCTCCTGATGTTCAAGTCGGGCTGCCAGTTCTTGCATCGGCCTGGCCGCTTGATCCTGGTCTCCGGCTGGATTCATTAGGTCAGTGCTTACTGTCACAACTGAGGGCCTGAGTTGACGGGAGGCAACCTCAGTTGTAGGGGCTGAGATGTAACGGAACCTGGGAGGTTGTATCAGACCCCTAGACATGTAAGTAACATGTAGAATAACTGCCCGAAGGCGTGACCACGACAACCAGGATAAAAGTCAATGATGTTTATTATGACAAACTCCGTAACACAGCAGAAAATAAGAAAACATAAAAGTCAGCAGGGCAATAATACAGTTCCTGGGTACTACAGGGTGGCAAGGGCCACAGGCACTGGTAGTGTGAGACAGTTCTAATAATCTTCTAGTTGGAAAGTCCTTACCAGGCCTGACTGTAGCAATGGAGAGAACCCAGGATTGTACCAGCTGGTGTTCCAGGAAAGGCTGGGCTGCTGAAGATAAAACGGCTGCTGTGGATACTGGCTGGAACCAGACTGTTGTTGGTACGGAGTGGATACTGGCTGGAACCAGTTAAATAATAAACGAACTTGAGAGCGATGAAATAATAATACCGGTGGAGAGTGGTAAACTGCAGAAAGGACACCGGCCCTTTAAGGGAAGCTGTACACTGCTGGAAGCTGGGCTGGAAGCAGGTGATTGACTTGAGAGCGATGAAATAATAATACCGGTGGAGAGTGGTAAACTGCAGAAAGGACACCGGCCCTTTAAGAGAAGCTATACACTGCTGGAAGCTCGGCTGGAAGCTGGTGATTGCTGTAGCTGGAAACAGGTGAGTCCAGAATGGATCGGAGAGTCAGGCTACACCGCAGATGGAATGCTGGTGCGGGTCTCTATAGCAGAAGTCTGGAGACAGGAGCTGGAACCTGGAAGACAACCACAGGAGAGAGACAAACTGGAACTAGGTTAGACAACCAAAGCACTGACGCCTTCCTTGTTCAGGCACAGCTTACTTATACCTGCAGCAAGGAAGGGGTTGGCTAGGCAATTATGCAAATCAACAATACAGACAGCAGATTGGTGGAAATGATCAGATGACAAAAACCAAGATGGCTGCGCCCATGCAGACACTTGGAGGGAAGTTTGGTTTGTAATCCATGTGAGAATTGAAACAGTAATGGCGACGCCGGCCACAGGAGACAGGAGACGCCAGACTGACAAGCGCACATTTAACCACGCGGGCACAGCGGAGGCCGCGGCTGATGAAATCACCACTCTGACATTCTGCATGTGGAAACTCAGAAACAGCGGGATCCGGTCCTGGAATGCTGAGCCAGCCTTAGGAGGCATCTGAAGGGTAAGTAATGGCGGCCAGATACCCGGATCGTGACAACAACATAATACCTAAGGGGCTTAATGAATCTCTTTCATATAACTGTTTTTTATAGTAACATATTAACAGTCCAGTTGTACAGTATTAATGCTTGGAGAACAGATTATGAGAATAATTTAAAACAAAAGTCAGTTTGATTCTATATATGTATCAATCCCTGAGATTCTGCCCCATCTGTATTAATTTGTGATTAGGAACAGTTACTATGTATTAATGAGGACTGCAGTTCTAAACAAAATGGGTAGACTTGTTTCATTTCAGTGTGATAGGTATACAAAGTATTTGGTGTGAGTCACCATGCAATAGTGTTATCTAAATTAATTTAAAGTAGGGATGAGTGGGTTTGGTTCTCAGAGAACCGAACCACCCCGAACTTCACGATCTGAGCGGGAAGTACCGAGCCAGACGCGGATCCCAAAACGAGGCAAAAAATCATCATCCCGCTGTCGGATTCTCGCTGGTTTTGGATTCAATATAAAAAGCCGCCATCGCCGCCATTTTCACTCCGGACTTGGAGAGTGAGGGAGATAGACCTCTGTCTTTCTCTGTGGGTGGTTGCGTCGAGTGGGGTTAGTGTGTGCTCTCAAGGGGTGCTGTCCTGTCACTGTGCTGTCCTGTGCTATTAGTGGTGCTGTCCTGTCACTGGTGTCATGTGCTGTTAGGGGTGCTGCAGCTGTACATTGGTGTTGCTGTCCTGGCTGTCACTGTGCTGTACATAAGCACTGTCTTGTATGCTGTGAAAATACAGGGGTGCTGTGAGAATATACACTGGTGCTGGCCCTGTCCTGTATGCTGTACAAATTCAGGGGTGCTGTGAAAATAAATGTACACTGGCCCTGTCTTGTATTCTGTAAAAATTCAGGGGTGCTATGAAAATAATGTACGCTGGCCCTGTCCTGTATGCTGTACAAATTCAGGGGTGCTGTGAAAATAAATGTACACTGGCCCTGTCTTGTATTCTGTAAAAATTCAGGGGTGCTGTGAAAATAAATGTACACTGGGCCTGTCTTGTATGCTGTAAAATTACAGTGGTGCTGTGAAAATAAATGTACACTGGCCCTGTCCTGTATGCTGTAAAATTAAAGGGGTGCTGTAAAAATAAAGTGGCACTGTTCTGTTTGCTGTAATAATAAAGGAGTGCTGTCCTATGAAATGGAGAACAAAAATTTGGAGGAAAAAAATAGTGAAAGATCAGGAACCACTTCCAGTTCCTAGTAATAGTGCTGAAGCTGCTGCAGCCACCAGTCATGCGATTGACAATGCAAATCCATCAACGTTGTCTGCTAAGGCCGATGCCCAATGTCATAGAGGGCATGTAAAATCCAAGAAGCAAAAATTAAGAACCAGATAAAAAAAGAAATTATCTGATAAGAAACGTAAAATTGACAATATGCCATTCACGACACGAAGTGGCAAGGAAAGGCTAAGGCCTTGGCCTACAGGTGAAACTCAGAAAAATAGATTATCGTGCAAAACTTTATTTCAGTAATTCAACTTGAAATGTGAAACAAATATATTATATAGACTCATTACATGCAAAGTGAGATATATTCAAGCCTTTATTTGTTATAATTTTGATGATTGTGGCTTACAGTTTAAGAAAACCCCAAATCCAAAATCTCAGAAAATTTGAATATTTCAAAAAATCAATAAAAAAGGATTTTAAATACAGAAATGTCGGCCCTCTGAAAAGTATAATTATGCATATGTACTCAGTACTTGGTTTGGGCCCCTTTTGCATGAATTACTGCCTCAATGCGGCGTGGCATGAATTCTATCCGGCTGTAGCACTGCTGAGGTGTTATGTAAGACCAGGATGCTTCAATAGCGGCCTTCAGCTCTTCTGCATTTTTGCACAATATTCTAATATCATGAGTTTTACCTGTGATTTACATTTTATGGGGTGGATCTCCATTTTGACTATGCAGGGCCGGTTCTGGCGCTCTGTGCGCCCCGGGCGGCAATAGGGGGCATGGCTTCGTACAGGGGGCGTGGTCATTTACGACCCCTGTACAGACTGAAATGATGTCATCGCGCACCACACAGTAAAGGACCTCTCCACGAAAGTACGCGTCTAGTTTCCCTTCACAGCGGCAGCGGAAGGGCAGCGGCCAGCGGCTGCAGGGGGGCAGCGGGGGGCACACAGCAGCAGGCGGCGCCCCGGGCAAAAGTCCTGCTTGCCCGTGGCAAGATCCGCTACTGTGACTATGCTATATCACTAAACTAGCACTGATATGGGTGAAACCCTCTGGTCTTTCTATATGACCTAATCAAATTAAAAAAAAAAAAAAAATCTGTGCCATATACATAAATGAATCTCCAGTATGGCTATTCATATATCCTCCTGTCTAACCTTTTAGGAAAGCTGTACCATCAGGAGTGTTACTAGGAACAAATGCGGATTTATCCAATCCTTTTGTTTATGTTTTAATCTCTGTGGATTTTGGTATGTATGAACCTTGGTATTCTGCACTCCAGTTGCACATTTTCAAAATGAATTACAAATTATAAAAGCTCTTTATTCTCTAATTAATTTCAGGACTCAAATCCATCTGACCCCAATGGGGATGATTTAGTTAGGATCCTCCTCTGTATACTGTAACCAATTTACAGTGGTTATTCTTACTACTGTTTTGTCCTTATGATACATATTACGATTCTGATATGTATTATGATCAAAATGTCTTTCATGTCTTTCACTTGGAATTTTTGATAAAGGACTTAATCCCTCAATCAATAGTACCAATAAAAGTAATGGTTTAAAGTACCTTGTTATAATGGAGAATGTATAATTTGGCATTCTTAATATGTATTATTTACTAGTAAATGTTATGTTTACCACCTTAGACTTCCCCTGATGAAGTTGTTCTTACAAAGGGGGTCATTCCGAGTTGATCGCTAGCAGAAGATGTTCGCTGCGCAGCGATGATGACAAAAAACGTAACTTCTGCGCATGTGTATGCGCGACGTACTTTCACAACGAACGATGTAGTTTAACACAAGGTCAAGCAATGCTTTTCAGTCGCACTGTTGGCCGCAGAGTGATCGACATGAAGTGGGTGTTTCTGGGTGTCAACTGACCATTTTCAGGGAGTGGTTGAAAAAACACAGGCGTGCCAGGAAAAACGCAGGCGTGGCTGGGCGAACGCAGGGCATGTTCGTGACAGGAACTGAACAGTCTTAAGTCATCGCAAGCGCTGAGTAGGTCTGAAGCTACTCTAAAACTGCACAAAATTATTTTGTAGCCACTGTGCAATCCTTTCGTTCACACTTCTGCTAAGCTAAAATACACTCCCAGTGGGAGGCAGCATAGTCCCACAAAGTATACAGGGTTTTTTTCCCCTCTCCTAGCCTAAAGAAGCAAGTTGAACTGGCTCATAAGGGTCATTTCTTGAAGCCTGCTGTCTTCCGCTATCCCTCTAACCTCAATATGGAGGAGCTGTTGCGTACACTGACCACTGCTGTGGTAGCACAGCAAAAGACCCAAGAGCAGATGGCACAGTTGTTGACAGATCGGGCACCATAAAATAAGCCGGTCATATTAAATAAAATGACCGCCTCAGATGATCTTGAAGCCTACCTTCTAATATTCTAAAAAAATGATCAGCATTTAAAATGGGAGGTAGATATGTGGGTGGACCAGTTAACACCATATCTGACTGGAGTATCGCAACAGGCATATGCCGACTTGTCTTTGGAACAAACTAAACACTATGGAGTAGTAAAGGCTGCTGTCTTAGCTCGGCTGTGCCTGACCGCAGCGAGTAAAGCACAGCGCTTCAAGGAATGGACTTTTCAGTCTGGATTCCCTGTCAGGATACAATTGGCAGAGTTAGCCAAGTATGGCCGCAGTTGGCTACAGCCTGAAGAGAACAGTTCTCACCAGATAGTAGAGACAGTAATTGTGGACCAGTGTATCTGCACCCTGGATCACAACACCCAAAATGGGTAATCCACGCTTCCCCTCAAAATCGGGAGGCATTGGCAATTACCCTGGAGAGGTATGAGACAGCTGGCCGAATGGCTAAAGGCCCTGATTGGAAGTTACTGGCTGGGCGGCCAGTGAAGGCAATACCTACGACTCGTTCTCCCGGACTGGGGACAGGACCGCAACCATGGGGGTTTTCCCCTACTGTCCCTGCATCTAGAAATAATGGATTCTCTCCTGAGGAGAACCCCTCCCCATTATGCTATGAATGTGGAGAAACTGGCCACTACAGACGCATGTGTCCCAGAAGAAGAGAGCCCATGGATTGTAGTGTTGCAAAAGCCACAGAAGAGAACATGGTGTTCTGCTCTATGTTGCCTTCTGTGAAAGTCGATTAATTTACAAGGAAAAGCATTACATATGCACACAGTGGTTAGAGCCGCTATGGCCGCTAATTATATACATATAACCGCTAAGTTGTGTATATACATTGCGTATACACGCCGACACGTTATGCGCACAATATAGCAATGCGGGTGGCTGTATACACTTTACCCCTAACAGGAATGGAATGCGACACCAGTAGTTTGATGTAAATGTTGTGGTCCAACGCATCAACAGTATTTACTTGAGAATATACAGGTAAAAGGTACAACAATATACAGAGAAGAGCTACAACCAATAATACATACGTTTACACTGAGCGCTCCTGGATCCAGCACTCAGTCAGTCTTGGCAAGATGACCTTCAGAGTATAGGGACTGAAGCCTGGATCAGGAGACCTCTCTTTTATACAGTGTGTCCAAATACAGTACAATGGGAAATGTAAGCTCTTCTTTCATAGGTCAGAGAGCAAGATATTTACAGTACATGAGGGGTCATAGGTTGGTTTGAACCAGTGGGCGATGCTTGGTCCAGGGTGCACTTGCAGATGTACTAACACTGCTCTATCCCCTCACACCATGTAGAGCTGAATAGCTCAGTTGTTTTACCTTTTAAGTGTATGCAAGTCACTGATAAAGTGTATGGAGACTGTGTAGATTATGCACTATATGAATAAAGTATTGACTTGGGGGGTCATTCCGAGTTGTTCGCTCGGTAAATTTCTTCGCATCGCAGCGATTTCCCACTTAGTGCGCATGCGCAATGTTCGCACTGCGACTGCGCCAAGTAAATTTGCTATACAGTTAGGTATTTTACTCACGGCTTTTTCTTCGTTCAGGCGATCGGAGTGTGATTGACAGGAAGTGGGTGTTTCTGGGCGGAAACAGGCCGTTTTATGGGCGTGTGGGAAAAAATGCTACCGTTTCTGGGAAAAACGCGGGAGTGGCTGGAGAAACGGAGGAGTGTCTGGGCGAATGCTGGGTGTGTTTGTGACGTCAAACCAGGAACGACAAGCACTGAACTGATCGCAGATGCCGAGTAAGTTTGAAGCTACTCAGAAACTGCTAAGAGGTGTGTAATCGCAATTTTGAGAACCTTTCGTTCGCAATTTTAAGAAGCTAAGATTCACTCCCAGTAGGCGGCGGCTTAGCGTGTGTAAAGCTGCTAAAAGCAGCTTGCGAGCGAACAACTCGGAAAGAGGGCCTATGTCTTTTTGGCTTTTCTGTGCGAATGCGTATGCTACCGTATATACTCTCGTCATGCGATAATAAGCGAGGTGCGTGAACCTGTGCTCAGTGCGTGTATGCGCAACAAGCACGCACAGAGGCCACTCTGTTTGGAGTTTGTATGTTGTGTGTATGTAATATTTTTGACTCTGACAGTCCACCCTTTGATAGTAAACAATATCTATCATAACTGTCACACTAAACATAATAAAATAAAAATATTTCAACCAATAATTGGTGGTCTAGACACACGTATGTACTCACTTCGCAAACCAGACATTGACTATAGTTGGGAAGGACAGGGAAAAGGACCAGACAGTCTCTATATGCACTCGGCGGTCGTGAGACCATTGGCTGGATGTGGGACGACATTCAACCTATAGAGTATGCTGGGACAGTACTATAGCCCATGTCTGATATGAACGATCGTTGCATACATACATGTACCTACGTCTTTGTACACTGATCTTCGGGTTCGATAGAGGTTTTGCTGGGTAGAGGGAGAAAACACAAACAAAATGGTGAAAGAAACAGACCATGAAATTCATTTACATTCCTATCACAGTACTGTTTCTATCGTTGGATTGTATACCAGATCTGCCGCATTTACAACGCACCTGCTCCTTAGACTCATCAAATTTGTATTGTGAATTGTCCTTTTTTGCTGCGTCAAAATCTGAATACATTTAAATATCAGACCAATAATTATGACAACACCCAGGATACAGAGAAGAAGCTTCCCTACATTTGCGATCATCCCTTGTGCCCACTCTCCCAACCCAGAGAATCACTTGACTGGGTTCAACCATGAGGCCCATCCAGTCAATTCATTACCCACAGCCGCTAAAGTGAGATTGTGTTTCTTTCTAAACTCCCATTTTAACTGCAATAACTCATCCATCTTTTGATCAATGATCTCTTTTGGATCCTCAGTGCTGTTTGTAATATACGTACAGCATTTTACACCATATGAGTTGTTAAGTAACACAATACCCAGCCGTCATGGCCGTGACGTAATTCAAGACCATTCTGTGTTGTACCAGTTCCTTCTTGTAGGCCTGTAGTTCCCTACCTGTATACCTGAAGGTGTCGTCCTACATCTCAGTGATCTTGTCTATCAAATTTGCTAGTGCATGGATATACCTATAATTAATTATTCCTCTGGCAGTATGAGTGATGTCTAATGCAAGAAGAATCTGAATCCCGGTGGATTTGTGAATCAAATTAGAGGCCGCTGGCTCTCCCCTGTCTATCAGGAGTCTCTTATAAACGTGTTCATAGTGGGTGTGAGTATAAGGGGGCGGAACACTGCGGTGAATGTCCTTCATTTGGTCATGTGCAATGGTCATGATTTCTGGTAGTACTCTGCCTATGTAACATAACCTTTCAGAGCTCGGAGTGAGCCACTTGTATGCCTTCCTTCCACATATGAAATAAGCATCATCTGGGAGAACATAGGGGACAAAATACATTAATATCATGTCACAGATAATTCTAACAAAGAAACCTGTCCCCAGCTCTCTCATCTGCTCGACACAAGTGTCTGCCTGGATGATGTGCGCACAATATCCCTGTGACACTTTTCTAGTCCACATGGTTTTGGTCCCACATGTACACTTGTATCGAAAGTACCTCCCACTTGTGGCTATCCCACGTACAAGTTCGGAGTTGATGGGTTGTTTGTCAGCTGTTTGGGAGAAGGTCATTTTCTGATTGTTCCATGTCACTTCCCAATTTCCTGGTTTCCGGAAATTGGTTACGTTGAAACAAAGCAGGGATCTGTCTACGTGGTACTGGTGGATCTTTATGCAATTTGAGTACCTCATTTACTGTTAATGGGTATGGCACTAACCCCGATTTATTCTGTCCTTGAGGTACTTGTGAGCACACCCAGCATTCTGTTTGGTTTTAGACCGTACCCACTAGTGAGTGATAGTCACTCTAAGGATGTCTGTCAATATCGATATTATTGTTTGACTGACATCTCTGGATGCACTCATCTTCAACTATGGGGTCGCAGTACTTACATATGCAGTATTCATCAGACAACAACCCCTCACATTGTCTCTGAGCTCCGTGACTGCCAGATCTCTTACTTATACCAGCTTTGACCAAAGTGATGGACTGATCCTGGGATCCTACAAATTCATCACATAGTCCCCATGTTCAATTTCATGACAGTTACTGTTTCGTAGGTCAGGAATCACCAGTTTATAATTCCTTTGCTGGTTTCTCAATTGCTGGCTCATCCTAACCAAGTATTGAACAGTCACTTCATTGTTAGCTTTCAAATCATGGCCACAACAGTCCAGTTTCAGCCATCACTTTGCTCAGCTTGTTTTTAATAGTGCTGTTCATTCTCTCCACCTTTACACTGGCCTGCGCTTGGTAGGGAGTATGTAGTTTGCTATTAATACCTATCAGTTTGCACATAACCTGAAAGACTTCACCTGTAAAATGGGTACCCCTATCACTCTCAACAATCCTAGGGATACCATATCTACACAGAAATTCTTGCACAATTTTCTTTGCGGTAAACACAGCAGTATATGTAGAAGCAGGGAATGACTCTACCCAGTTTGAGAAAACATTAGGGCACACCAATACATACTTCAAATTCCTACAGCTGTATAAAATCGATTTGTATTACCTCGAAATGTCCATCTATAGGAGAAATATGGGATGGCTCCGTTGGTATTGTCCTACCAATGTTCTTCCTCAAGCAAGACATGTCATTGCTTTCTTCTTGCCTGAGAAGAGTACCCGGGTGCACTCCGGTAAGCTCTTACCAATTTGCACATACCTTCCTTGCCCAGATGAGTCAGACCATGTGCTGCCTCAGCTAGGCTTGGGAGATACGCCCTGGGGGCTACTGGCTTACCTTGTCCATCTCTCCAAAGTCCTAAGAATTCCTGACCATACCCCTTCACCTTCCAGACCACCTTCTCCTGTAGGGAACACACATCTTGCATCTCAATTAACTGTTGTGTATTTACTGTATTGAATGTCATCAGTTGTGTGGTGGTAGTTTGTGAAGTGGTGCTTGCTGCCCATTTAGCAGCTTCGTCCACCCGGCTGTTACCAAGTGAAATTGGGTCTTGGTTGTAAGTGTGTGCTTTAGACTTGATAAAAGGCCACTCTGTCAGGTTCCTGTATGGCTGTCAGAAGTCGTTTGATGTGTGACGCATGCCGTCATGAAATTTCTGAGGCACCACAGGGCCCCAAAATCATGCACTACTCTGAAAGCATATCTTGAGTCCGTGTATATATTAGCTAACTTACCCTTTGCCAACTCACATGCTCTGGTCAGTGCTACCAGCTCAGCGACTTGTGCTGAGTGAGGTGGACCAAGGGGTTCAGCTTCTATAATACCTGCGTCATCTACCACTCGGTATCCAGTGCACAGGTCTTCTGAGTCCGTCTGTCTGTGACAACTACCATCCTTGTAAAAGGTAAGGTCTACGTCTTCTAGTGGGTTGTCACTGATGTCAGGTCTCACAGTGAAGGTCTGGTTCAAGTATTCTATACAGTCATGCATATCAGTGTCTGTGCTGAATCCTCCTTCAACATTGTTCTCATTCTCCACCCTTTGTGCATGACAAGGCACACTTGGCAAATACGTTTACAGGATTTAGGGTCTTACACCTTTTTATGGTGATGATTACAGGGCCCATCAGTGACAGTTCCCATTTTGTAAATCGAGCGGATAAGACATGTCTGGTCTGGCCAGAGTTTAGCAAGGCTGACACTGCATGAGGTGTATGGATTGTCAGGTCATGCCCTAGCACTACGTCTTCACTCTTACTTACCAACAAAGCTATTGCTGCAACACTTCATAGGTAAGTGGGGAGAGACCATGCTACAGTGTCCAACTGTGCACTGTAGTAGGCTACCGGTCTGCTGGCATCACCATGTTTTTGTGTTAGGACCCCTGCTGCGCACCCAGCATTTTTGGTACCATATAATTCAAAAAGTTTCTCATAAACTGCCATCCCCAATGTTGGTGCTTTTGACATGCACTCTTTAAGTTTCTCAAACGCCAGTTCGGACTCCTCAGTATGAGAAACCCATTCTGGTTTGTTTGAAGAGACCATTTCTTGCAGTGGTAGTGCCAAAATAGAGAAACCCGGAATCCAATTCTGACAATATCCACACATTCCTAGAAACATGCGGATTTGTTGTTGAGTCTGCGGCAGAGTCATGTCATGGATGGTGTCAGGTCTGCAAGTCTGTCTGTTCCCGGAGGGGGCACTAGTGGGTCAGTGTAGGTGTGATGTATAAAACGCAGAGGCTGAAGAAAAGTCCTGCGCATTTGTGCCGATATTTATTATGTCACAAAGGTCACAGAATAATTGAATAACAGATGAAATGGAATGCAATTGATGATAACTTGAGAACTGGCAATAATTGAAGTATGAATAATAACTGTTATAACTGAGGATAGGAATAATGAATGGTAAGTTGATCCAATGGAATGTGCATTCAAAAGTCACTTGATAACATAAATGAAGAATGAAGATACATTTGAAACTTGATGCAAACGGTAATGGAAAATGAATGATAACTTAATCCAAGGAAATAGATATTCAAAAAATCACTGAAAACTGAATGAGAAATAAAGATGGTCTTGAAGCTTGATATAAACAGCAATGGCAACAATGAGATTACCTGAAACAAACAGTACTCCGGTAATAAATAAGAGGCACACAATCTCTGTAGCAGCACAGGTTCTTGAAGCCAAGCAAGGTCAATGCAGGAGACAGTCCTAACACAGCAAGATGTTAAGTGCTAAAGGCAATGCACAGTGTGGAATGCTGGTAATTAGGTAAACAGTCTGAGAACTGAGAAAAACACCCGAGGAGAGTCTCTTACTGCAAGTTGGTGTGCAGACTGTGGCTGGAGTTTGTAGCAAGCTGGGACAATGAAGACTGGAGATGAGATAATGGATAAAACAACGGCGAATCCACTAGAGACAGGAACCAGGAGAACTTGTACACCGAATGTAACTTATAGGAAAGCTGGAGTGGATGCTGGTACTTGTAGTTCCACAGGAATACTGGAACAGGGAGACAACTTGGAGATGCCAGAAATAGGAGATCACTGGAAACAAGGGATTGAAGACTGGAGACTGGAACTGGAAACGGAATTGGAACTGGAAACGGAACTGGAAACTGTAACTGCTGAGACCTGTAGTTCCACAGGTCCAATGCACAGGGGAATCACTGCAGACAGAGGACTGAAGCCAGGAGATGCCTGTTCACAGGATGTGACGCGTTGTCCAAGGCACTGATACTGAGCAGGATCTCTGAGTATATACCCCCTCATCAGCAGGGATTGGAGAATCAAGTCATGTGAGCGCCCAATGCTCAGGAGTGGATAGCATCAAGTCAGCTGACTGCAGGTGTCATGGCAGCATCCATACTCTGGAGATGGTGGGAATACATCGGGGTGCATACTGTATAGCAAGCGTGGTACACACTGGAGAGAGTCTCTGCACATTGCAGGCAATCATAGAATACGCTGCCAGGCTGAGGATATGGCCTCCGGAGGTCAGTACATCAGAGCACTGGTAAGTGATGTGATGGAAAATGCAGATTCCTGACAGATGGCCTGTATCCTACCTGTGGTCAGGTGTCTTAGTCCTTGTGTCAAGCAGTGTCCCAAGTATTTAACACTTGTCCGGCACAACTGTAATTTTATCCTTAGAAACCTTGTGTCCTGTCTGGGAGAAGTGAAACAGAAGCTGTTTAGTATCTGCCAGGGAAGATTCAAATGAATCAGAGCATAATAACAAGTCATCAACATATTTTATCAGCACTAACCCATTCTCAGGCTAAAAGGATTGCAAACAGTCATGTAGGGCCTGGGAGAAAATACTTGGGCTGTCAATGAATGGGGAAGACGGATCCAGGTGTACTGTACTCCCCTGTAAGAGAAAGCAAAGCGGAACTGACTGTCGGGGTGGAGAGGAACAGAAAATAAAGCCGAGCAGAGGTCAATTACAGTGAAGTAGGTAGAGGTAGAGGGAATCTGCATGAGAATGACAGCTGGATTGGGCACTACGGGGAATTGGCTCTCGACTGTTTTGTTTATCCCCCTTTAATCCTGCACTAGCCTGTAACCCCTTCCCCCACTCTTTTTCACAGGGAAGATGGGACTATTGGCTGTGCTGGACGTCCTGACTAGGACGCCCTGCTGTATGACAGGGTATACTCCTTATTCCACCTCTGGTTTCAGATGGTACTGGGGGATTTTTGGAGCTATCCTGCCATTTTTTATTTGCATAACTATTGAGGCTATATTTGCCATCAATCCAGTGTCCTGTCCATCTTTAGTCTATAGGGAACCCGGTATTTGCGAGATCATTTCCTCTACCTGCGATGGACTGGTGTCTAGAATGGTAGAGTGCAACATTAGCCTTTGATGGGTGTCTAACATATCTTGTACTTCCTGTGCATGGTTTTCAGGGATATCTAAAAATACACCCTCAGGGGTACAATATATAACAGACCGCATTTTACATAATAAGTCTCTGCCGAGTAGGTTCGTCGGGACCGCTGCAGCCAACAAGAATGAATGTTTGGTATGCAAGGGCCCTATCGTAACCTCTGGAGGTCTAGTCAAAGGATACTGCTGCACTTTTCCCATTACTCCCATTGCCGAAATAGTTTTTCCCATGGTCATTTTTCCTTTTGAAGAGGTTATTACAGATCTGGCCGCCCCTGTATCTACAAAGAAGGGTTGTCTTGTGCCAGCTACATTGACCATGACCTCAGGTTAGTCTCTAAGGCCAGTAGTCAGTCTTACTGGCTGCAGAATACAGGTGTGACCTTACCCCTATTGTGGATATTGGCCTCCTCGCCGAGCATTGGCAGCTATAATGTGTGAGGGAAATATTTGTGAAGTTTCGGAGACCTGCTAGTCCTTCCTTGGTGAACTCTGTGTTTCCCCTCTGTGTTGCTCATGATCCCGTGATAACGTGACTCATGTTCTTGTCTAGGGGGTCTATACTTACTATGTGTCCCTGTGTTCGTACACTCTCTAGCAAAATGTCCCTCCCTCTGGCAAATATAACATTTTGATGACTTTTTCCTGCTCTATTCAAATGTCTGGGGTTTCGGATGGGTCGATATTCCTTTGAGTGCCTGTATACTCACCACCATCAACCTCTCCCCTGTGTCTCCTTCCATCTCTGAATGTTTTTGTCATGTTCCACTGCAGATTCCCTAAGGGCATCCACAGTTACCCCTCTCCTGTTGGGCAGAAAAGTCTGTACCCTGACTTTTAATGCCTCTCTGAGTCCGTCCATTAACGCCAAGACAGCCTCCTCCCTGTGATTCACCTTGTCTTTGATATTCTCGATCCTATTGTACTTAGCCATTTCTACTATTGCCATGTGGACATAGTCTGTGTTATGATTCCAGCACTCTGGTCTGAGGAGATCTTATAGCAAGGACCTGAGCACTGGAACGTAATGCTGGGAAAGGGAGCGGGAACGGGAATGGCCCCTGGCGCCCTAACTCCGTTGTCTCGCCCGTGCTGTCAGAAATCTCTTGCGAGACTATGGTTGCTTGAGCCCATGGCAGCCGCGTTTGAAGGGCGGATTACGTCTGCCCAACTCCGATGTCCCCTCAGGTCTTAATGGGAGACAAAGAGAAATCCGAGACAGGGTGATAACAAGGGGCATTCTTACTAAACAACAAAGCCAGGGGCTACAAACTAACCTAAAACTAGAATATGTGCGGAAAACCGCCAGGGAAAAGGACAACCAAAATACCCACTTGTCCACTCTCCTACCCGGCACCGCCGAGTTCCGGAGAGGACTAGTGGAAGCAGAAACCTCCGCAAATGCTCCAAAACAGAATACAGAATGAAGCGGGCTGGGCCGCAGCACGCGGCAGAGCCGCAACTCACGAAAACCACACGAGATCCTCTGGCGACTGTTGCGGGCAAATGAGGACCAGAAGACTCCTTGGGATGAGATGACAACTCCAAGATTCAGGAACTCTGAGGACAGGAATGACCGGACACAGCAGGACTGGAACAGACGTTCAGCAAACCTAAGCAGCATGCAGGAAGCTATTACCGGCGTCTGTGTGAAGCACTGAGAAGGTATTTAGCAGGGAGTCCTCCAATCAGATGTTCAGAGCCTGATTAGCATAAATGCCGTGCAGCTGCCTTGCTGCACGACCAGAAGACAAGTTTGTGTGTGGTTAACTTGATTGACCCTGCAATGGGGAGCGCGGTCCGCCCGTGGCATCCCCGTTGCTAGGGTCCAGGCGGCTCAGCATGCCCGGCGTCCCAGCGTTGCTAGGGAGCCGGCTACTCAGCGCGCACGATGTCCCAGCGTTGCTAGGGACCCGGCGGCTAGCACGCTCTGCATCCCTAGTTGCTAAGTGCCGGGCCGCGAGGACATCGCGGACCACGGCGCCTAACAGTACCCCCCCCCTTGAGGAGGGGTCAACGAACCCCTAAAGCCAGGTTTCTGAGGAAATTCCAGAAAAAATGCTCTCTTGAGTTTAGGGGCATGAAGATCCTTATCCAGGACCCAAGACCTTTCCTCCGGACCATAGCCTTTCCAGTGAACCAAAAAATAAAGCAGACCCCGGGATATTCTAGAATCAAGAACTTTCTCTACCAAGAACTCCTGTTGTCCCTGCACATCCACTGGAGATCTACCCTGAGAGATCCTCCGAGGAAATCTACTGGAAGAAACATATTGTTTCAACAGGGAACAGTGAAAAGTATTTCCAATTCTGAGAGATCTTGGTAAACGTAGCCGAAAGGCAACTGGGTTGACCTTCTTAATAATAAGAAACGGTCCAATAAATTTGGGTCCCAGTCTAGCCGAGGATTGTCGAAGCTTGATGTTGCGAGTAGACAACCACACCTTATCTCCCACCTTAAAAGTGCAAGGACGTCGGAGCCTGTCAGAAAATTTCTTCTCTCTGAAGGCCGCTTTTCTGAGAGCAAGGTGCACTTTTCTCCAAATTGCTCTGAGATGGGAGGTTAAGGTCAGCAAGGAGACTGGAGAATGATGAAAAAAAGAATTGGCTCTGGGGTGAAAACCAAAAACTGAAAAGAATGGAGACTCTTTGGTGGAGGAATGACAAGAGTTATTATAAGCAAATTCAGCCAAAGGGAGAAACTCGGACCAATCATTCTGGAGTTTGGCTGAATACAAACGTAAATATTGTTTTAATGACTGGTTGACTCGTTCGGTTTGCCTGTTAGACTGTGGGTGATAACCAGATGTTAAAGACAGTTTCATCTTCAATGAGGCACAAAAACGTTTCCAGAATTGTGCGATGAATTGTGGACCCCGATCAGAAACCATATCAGTGGGCAAACCATGAAGCCTGAACACATGGTGGAGGAACAAAACTGCCAACCCTTGAGCAGAAGGCAATCGGGGAAGAGCATTAAAATGAGCCATTTTACTTAAACGGTCCACTACCACCCAAATGACTCGGAATCCGGCTGAAAGGGGAAGGTCAACCACGAAATCCATGGAGATATGAGACCATGGCCTGAGAGGAACAGTTAAAGGCATGAATTGCCCGATAGGCAACGAACGAGGAACCTTATGCTGTGCACAAACCTGACAGGAATGAACGAATTCCTTAACGTCTTTAGAAAGACTAGGCCACCACACTGAGCGAGAGACTAACTCCAAGGTCTTAGTGATACCCGGATGCCCTGAGACTTTGTTGTCATGAAACTCAGTTAAAACAGTGGCTCTCAAAAATTCAGGGACATAAAGACGACCAGCAGGAGTAAGTCTAGGAGCTTGGTGTTGAAGCTGGTTTAACTGGGTAAATAAATCCTGTGTGAGGCCTGCCCGGATGACCGAAGATGGAACTATGGGGGTAACAACAGGATTGCTATTGTGAACCGGAAGAAAGCTACATGACAGGGCATCAGCTTTCGTATTCTTTGAACCAGGCCTGAAAGTGATGATAAACCTGAAACGAGTAAAAAATAATGCCCAATGTGCCTGCCAAGCATTAAGCCGTTTAGCTGATTCAATATATTGCAGGTTCTTATGGTCAGTTAAAACCGAAATAGTATGTCTAGCTCCCTCCAGCCAATGCCTCCATTCCTCGAAAGCCCATTTTACTGCCAGTAACTCCCGATTACCAACGTCATAGTTGGATTCAGCGGAGGAGAATTTCCTGGACATAAAGGCACAAGGATGTAACTCCAGAGACTCCGGATCTTCCTGAGAAAGGACAGCCCCCACTCCAACCTCTGAGGCATCAACCTCCACAATAAAGGGCAATTCCGGATTAGGATGTCTGAGGACAGGAGCTGAGACAAAGGCTTGTTTCAAGGCCTGGAAAGACAACTCAGCTTCATGCGACCAATTGGAAGGATCCGCTCCTTTTTTAGTCAGAGCTACTATTGGAGCAACCAGGCCAGAAAAAGAATGAATGAACCGCCTATAATAATTTGCAAACCCTAAAAAGCGCTGAATTGCTTTTAAATTAGTGGGTTGCGCCCACTTAAGGATGGCCTGGAGATTCTTCGGTTCCATGGAAAATCCCTGGGGAGAAATTATGTACCCTAAAAAAGATACTTCTGTGATGTGAAAATCACACTTCTCCAGCTTGGCATATAAATGATTCTCACGTAACTTTTGAAGAACCAGACGCACCTGGGTAACATGTTGTTCCATCGATTCAGAATAAATCAAGATGTCATCTAAATAAACGACCACGAATTTCCCTAGGAAGTCACGGAGAACATCGTTAATGAGGTCTTGAAAAACTGCCGGAGCATTTGACAGGCCGAACGGCATCACCAGGTATTCATAGTGACCCGACTGAGTGCTGAAAGCCGTCTTCCACTCATCCCCAGATTTAATTCGGATGAGGTTGTAAGCTCTCCTAAGGTCAATTTTAGAAAAAATCACGGCGGAACGTAACTGATCAAAAAGCAAAGAAATTAATGGCAAAGGATAGGTGTTTTTAACGGAGATCTTATTCAGAGCCCTAAAATCAATGCATGGTCTAAGCGAGCCATCTTTTTTCTCCACAAAGAAAAAACCAGCACTTAAAGGAGATTTCGATGGTCTAATAAATCCGTTTTTTAGGCTTTCCTGAATATAATTATTCATGGCCGTGGTTTCTGGCCCGGACAAGGCATATAATCTCCCCTTAGGCAAAGTGGCACCTGGAACTAGCTCAATTGCACAATCATAGGGCCGATGGGGAGGCAGAATGTCTGCATTGCCTTTGGAGAAGACATCGGCAAACTCCTGGTATTCCACAGGAATGAGCTCTGGGACGACTGCTGCAACTCTGACTGGATACGAAATACATTCTTTAGCACAAAAAGTACCCCATTGGGAAATCTCCCCGGACCGCCAATCAATGGTGGGATTATGAAAGGCAAGCCAAGGGTGACCCAAAACAACAGGAACTGCAGGGCAATGTGTAAGGTAGAATTCAATATCTTCAGAATGTAAGGCTCCTACTGTAAGTACTACTGGAGGTGTACGGTGAGTAATTACCCCATTGGAAAGCGGACCCCCATCTTAGCCGTGCATGGTGATACATCTATCTAACGGTAAATGTGGAATGCCTAAGGCCTTAGCCCAAGTTAAATCCATAAAGTTTCCTGCAGCTCCACTGTCGACAAAAGCCGACACCAAAGAACTGAGGCTGCCAAAGGAAACCTTAACAGGGACTAATAGAGAGTTGTTTGAGGAGATAAGCTGCAGACCTAAGTGAACCCCCTCACAATTCACCTGGTCAGAGCATTTCCCGACTTGTTCGGGAAGTTACGAGCAAAATGTCCCTTATCCCCACAATACAAACAAAGACCGGATTTTTGTCTTCTGGTTCTTTCCTCAGGAGACAGCCGGGAGAGACCTATCTGCATGGGCTCCTCGACATCCTCTGGGAAGGTATAAACACAAGGACTAGACCTTACAGTTGTTCCTCTTTCAGCCCTCCGCTCTCGGAGACGACGATCAATCTTTATAGCAAGCCCCATGAGTTTATCGAGAGTCTCAGGAGCGGGGTACTGGAGGAGACTGTCTTTAATAAATTCAGATAAACCGAGGCGAAACTGACTGCGCAGGGCCGGGTCATTCCAGCCACAGTCGTTCGACCAACGGCGAAACTCGGTACAATAAACCTCTGCTGGATTTCTACCTTGTTTGAGAGCGCGCAGATGACTCTCAGCGGACGCCTCTCTATCTGGGTCATCATACAAGAGCCCTAATGACTTAAAAAAGGCGTCTACAGATAACAACGCAGGATCCTCAGCTTTTAAACCAAATGCCCAGGTCTGAGGATCCCCCTGGATTAAAGAAATAATAATCCCAACCCGCTGAGATTCGGTACCAGAGGATGTAGGTCTTAAACGAAAATAAAGCTTACAGGCTTCTTTAAAATTAAAAAAGTATTTTCTGTCACCGGAAAAACGGTCGGGCAAATGCATCTTTGGTTCAGGGACTACCTTCGGGGAGGCTCGCAAAAGATCTTCCTGTGATCTCACCCGAAGAGAAAGATCCTGAACCATCTGAGTAAGTTCTTGAATCTGGTTGACTAAGAGCTGACCGGGATTTGGCCCTAAACCTGTCGGATTCATGAGGCCGATAAACTCTCACAAAAACAGAATGAGAAAAAATTAAACCCCGTTTAATTTTAAGTTTTGGTATGGCCGGTAATAATGTTATGATTCCAGCACTCTGGTCTGAGGAGATCTTATAGCAAGGACCTGAGCACTGGAACGTAATGCTGGGAAAGGGAGCGGGAACGGGAATGGCCCCTGGTGCCCTAACTCCGTTGTTTCTCCCGTGCTGTCAGTAATCTCTTGCGAGACTATGGTTGCTTGAGCCCATGGCAGCCGCGTTTGAAGGGCGGATTACGTCTGCCCAACTCCGATGCCCCCTCAGGTCTTAATGGGAGACAAAGAGAAATCCGAGACAGGGTGATAACAAGGGGCCCTCTTACTAAACAACAAAGTCAGGCGCTACAAACTAACCTAAAACTAGAATATGTGCGGAAAACCGCCAGGGAAAAGGACAACCAAAATACCCACTTGTCCACTCTCCTACCCGGCACCGCCGAGTACCGGAGAGGACTAGTGGAAGCGGAAACCTCCGCAAATGCTCCGAAACAGAATACAGAATGAAGCGGGCTGGGCTGCAGTACGCGGCAGAGCCGCAACTCACGAAAACCACACGAGATCCTCTGGCGACTGTTGCGGGCAAATGAGGACCAGAAGACTCCTTGGGATGAGATGACAACTCCAAGATTCAGGAACTCTGAGGACAGGAATGACCGGACACAGCAGGACTGGAACAGACGTTCAGCAAACCTAAGCAGCATGCAGGAAGCTATTACCGGCGTCTGTGTGAAGCACTGAGAAGGTATTTAGCAAGGAGTCCTCCAATCAGATGTTCAGAGCCTGATTAGCATAAATGCCGTGCAGCTGCCTTGTTGCACGACCAGAAGACAAGTGTGTGTGTGGTTAACTTGATTGACCCTGCAACGGGGAGCGCGGTCCGCCCGTGGCGTCCCCGTTGCTAGGGTCCAGGCGGCTCAGCATGCCCGGCGTCCCAGCGTTGCTAGGGAGCCGGCGGCTCAGCGCGCACGGCGTCCCAGCGTTGCTAAGGGACCCGGCGGCTAGCACGCTCGGCGTCCCTAGTTGCTAAGCAATGGGCCGCGAGGACATCACAGACCACGGCGCCTAACAGTCTGCCGCCGTTTCACTTTCCTTTTGTTTGGTGGTAAATATTTTACCCCAATTCATCACAACCGGAAAATATAGTCCCAATTGAACATTCATTAGTTTAACGTTCTCTTGGTTATATTCATCCGTTAGAGGTCCATCTTCCTCTATTTTGCAATCATTTATACATTTTTGGAGATACATTTTTTGGGGAGGCAAGCTTGCAACACAGTCCGCCAATCTTTGTTTGTGGGTTCATGGGCATTACCCTGATCCCTAATGATTTTTTTTACATTTGGCTAAATCCTTTCTTGGATCGGGGAATTCTGTAACGATTGACTGTAGTTCAGACCTGGTCCACGGGCAATACATTGCAATATTCCTCATGGGGGTTACCCCATCCCTTTCAGTTCTCCCATTGGGGACAACTATAATGCGGATGGGGTGTAGCCCAGCTATATCACTCCTTTCTTTATCAACACGGTGATACACTGTCTCTTCATAATGGACGGTCCCATACTTACTGGTAGCTCTGATCCCGGACATCTAACCTGAAGAGGAAGCAGTTGTCGCTCTTACCGGTTGGGCTTGCCCCACCTGGGTTTCCTGCATGGTTACTGCCTGAGAGAGGGCTGAGATCAGGCTAGGGTTGTCATACTCCTCTGAACTAGGATCATTGAAAGAACTTAGGACAGGGTTCAATTTGCAAGGGTTTAGGGTTAATACATTGTATAGTTGCATTTCTACCATTTTCTAGTATGCTATTGGTTGTAGTGGCCTTCTCTCCATCGACATATGGTGGTGGTGGTGCGCTCGTATACCTGTCTGGTTTTGACCTCGCTGAGCGAGCAAGTTCCCTTTGTGTTTCTCCTTCCTTAAACAATCATTATGTTTGATCCTCTGTTTCTTGGATTTGATCAGACATATTCTATTCCTAACATTTTGTACCACCTCTGGGTCAAACCTACAAACCCTCGAAAATGATGCCCTATCCTCAACAGTCATTCGCACCCATTCATCACAAAAAGCCTCTGTGTAAGGACCATACTTCCAACACATAATATAACCAGTGGAACCTTTCGGCCCCTGTTCTTCAGCCTGAACCCTGGCTGCTGAACGTTTCTTGCTTGTGCATTTGCTCCAATCGTCGGCCTTTTAACACGATCACCATATGGACAACATGGGCAAATGGTGAAAGTCCTCAGAGTTCTTTCACCAACTCTTTCTCTACAGAGTATCCCATGCCCCACCAACTGATGACACGCGTATATCAGAGAGGACCCCTCAGGCACTGGGAGCACAAAATGTATTAACAGAGTAATACCACGCCTTTCCAGTGGAGGTTACAGGCCTACTACTTTTGGGTTTCTATCCATTGGAATTCCTTGTGCGAAATGTCACCACACCATCCAATGAATGTCCACCAAGAATCTTCCTGGGACAGCAGTGATGTACTTTACACTTTACTCAATCACCTCTGCGTATGCTAACACAGCGCATATGATGACGCTATTTGTGCAAAATGACGCAAAAACCGTATCATGTTGTGACGCGTATCACACAAGCAGAGATGTGGTCAAATCGCACGACTCACAAATACTTGTTATTTGTGTGCCTTACGATTATGAAGACAATTTTAATTTTTACAGTAGGCTATGTCTCCGTCACCTGGAGTGTTTTATAAATGGGCTAACTCCACACCTGGGTGATTTACCATACCTTGTCCGAACGGAACCTTACTTTGTTCTGTACTTAACATGTGATTGTGAGCCACCACGCCACTGGAGTGTCTCCTGGCTGAGTGTCACTCTACGGCATCCCATTTTCTGGGGTTCAATACACTCACACTTACTTTTCAACACCCCACACTTTTATATTTTCTGTACAGAAAAAAAAATTGCTCCCTTTGATTGATAACTTGCCCCAGAGGTAGTACACTTATAATAAGATTTTCAGTAATCTGTCTAAAATCAGATAGCTACTTGTTAATGTATTACTATAAGTCTTTTATCCCGTCATAAAATTCAGTTCTATCATGTGGCAAACTTGCCCTCATTAACTTACGTAATGTTGTGTAATTACACAGCCGTGTGCATAAACGTGCGCACGTGCAAGTCCCCGCATGTACGATTTATGAACCTTTGTACTGTGCCACGAGTGTACTGTGTGTTCGCAATTACATATTCCTGCATATGAATATACGCAGCAACCACACTTTTATATTTTCAATGTAAGCAATAGAACATAACTTGTGCTTCTATTGTTATTGATTTATACACAATACTTCCTTTGCTCCCCACACACACTGAAAATCTCCCTCGTGGATAACTTCCGTTGAGTGCTGCCCAAACTTTTAGGCAGGAACCAAGTTTTGTATGTGCTTTACAAGTAACCACTAAATAAATACAACAAATGTATAATAAATAACTTATCCGATTCTATGCAGATCTAGAAAGACTACTACAAACTATGGCAACAATGTATGAGAATATACACAAAATATCTGTATGCTTATGCGTTTATTTTCGCGCCAACAGACCTAAAGAAAATGGTTTTTCTTTGTTGTCCCTCGGTTCGCACCAGCACCTCCGAGACTATACAAGACAGATGTGGTTTAACAACATTAGGTAGTTTTAACACAAAACAAAATTGTTTTACTTTAGATGCTTCCTCCACCCTTTGTTGTTAGACCAAAGTCTGTAAGTCTGCAAGTCTGAGAGTGTGAGGTGGGCCGGACAGGGCCCGCAGCTGTGAAAGTCAATCAATTTACAAGGAAAAGCAATACATACGCACACGGTGGTTAGAGCTGCTACGGACGCTAATTATATACATATACCCGCTAAGTTGTGTATATGCATTGCGTATACATGCCGACACGTTATGCGCACAATATAGCAATGCGTGTGGCTGTATACACTTTACCCCTAACAGGAATGGAATGCGACACCAGTAGTTTGATGTAAATGTTGTGGTCCAACGCATCAACAGTATTTACTTGAGAATATACAGGTAAAAGGTACAACAATATACACAGAAGAGCTACAACCAATAATACATACGTTTACACCTGAGCATTCCTGGATCCAGCACTCAGTCAGTCTTGGCAAGATGACCTTCAGAGTATAGGGACTGAAGCCTGGATCAGGAGACCTCTCTTTTATACAATGTGTTCAAATACAGTACAATGAGAAATGTAAGCTCTTCTTTCATAGGTCAGAGGGCAAGTTATTTACAGTACATGAGGGGTCATAGGTTGGTTTGAACCAGTGGGCGATGCTTGGTCCAGGATGCACTTGCAGATGTTCGCCTCTGGTTTGACACCAAATATCATGAGTACAGTAAGATAGCAGTTTGTGAATATTCCCATTCTGCATATATCTATATGCAGAAATATGTGATATACTTGAAATAGCCACCAGAATGTAGATCATAAAATACTGCACATCTGGATACCAAACACATAAGTGTATGCAAGTCACTGACAAAGTGTATGGTTTATGCACTATATGAATAAAGTATTGACTATGTCTTTGTGGTTTTCTGTGCGAATGCGTATGCTACCGTATATACTCTCGCCATGCAATAATACGCAAGGCACGTGAACCTGTGCACAGTGCGTGTATGCGCAAAACGCACGCACAGAGGGGCTAATTCTGAGTTGATCGCTCGCTACGGATTTTTGCAGCGCAGCAATGAGGAAAAAAAATTGGCATTTATGCACATGCACCGCTATGCGCACGCGCGACATACGGGTACAAAGCCCATTGTGGTTGTGCACAGGTTCTAGAGAACCTTTCATTCGCACTGGCGGCAGCAAGAAGATTGACAGGAAAGGGACGTTTCTGGGTGTCAACTGACCGTTTTCAGGGAGTGTTTGCCAAAACTTAGGCATGTCTGAAAAAACGCAGGCATGGCTGGGCGGGAGTATGACATCCAATCTGGACACGAATAGGCTGTAGTGATCGCAAGCGCTGAGTAGGGTCTGAGCTACTCTGAATCTGCACAAACTGTTTTTGCAGAGCTCGGCTGCACATGCGTTCGCACTTCTGCTAAGCTACAATACACTCCCCAGTGGGTGGCGGCATAGCATTTTCACGGCTGCTAAAAACTGTTAGAGAGCGATCAACTCGGAATGACCCCCAGAGGCCACTCTGTTTGGAGTTTGTATGTTGTGTGTATGTAATAATTTTGACTATGACAATTCACAAGGGTGAGCTCCTCTGATATGGGAGCCAGTGCAAATTGGAAGATGGAAATTGACGGCCTTGGTGGACTTCGGCAGTTAATTTAAAATTGGTCTCAGCGGCCGTTGTACCAAAGAATGTGGAACAACTGCCAGCATTGGCCAACGTCCTGTGTGTTCATGGGACTATGGAGAAGAATCACCGTGTCATACTGCCTATCACTGTAAAAGGCCAGATTTATTACGTTGCAGTGGCAGTTGGACCTAAACTCCCCTATCGATTAATCCTGGGATGGGATTTCCCAGGCTTTAGTAAGCTTATTGCACTGACAGAGGACAAATCTGATGACCCTCCAAAGCACTCTCGTACTGCATCATCTGATTTGGTTGCTGTGGGCAAAGGTGGTGATGAGCAGACTTTCCCAAAGGAAGTGCCAGAGCACCCAGTTCCTTTTCCAGAGTGGGCCTAAAACTTACAGCAAGTGGACCTGGAAAACTTTGGAAGAGATCAACAGAATGATGCCGGTAATGATAATAGAAAGGACAAGGTGGTCGAGGTCAATGGGATGGTTAATATACCTTATCCGCCTGATGGGACGCCTTATTTAATTTTGAGGAAAGACTTATTATATCAGGTAATAGTTACCCATGGGAGAAAACTAGAGCAGCTTTCAGTACCCCAAAACATGTACCGCTGGTGCTGACTGCTGCACACACGCATCTCTGGGGTGGACATCTAGGCGAAGAGAAAACAAGAGAGAGAATATTATTCTGTTTCTATTGGACAGGAATACACAGAGATGTAAAGGCGTACTGCCAGCGGTGTCCAACATGCCAATGGGCCAGTCCAAAACCCAATTTCCATGCTCCCTTGATACCTATACCTATTGTACAGGTACCCTTTGAGAGGATAGCCATGGACTTAGTGGGTCCACTAGAAAAAAAGGAAAAAAGGAAACCAGCATGTCTTGGTAATGCTCGATTATGCAATGCGGTACCCTGAAGCCATACCTCTTCGTAACATAATAACTGCAACCATTGCTAAGGAGCTACTGTTGTTGTTTACCAGGGTTGGCTTCCCTAAAGAGATCCTCACTGACCAGGGCACTCCGTTTATGTCCCAAATTCTCAAAGAGTTGTGCCAGAAACTGCAAATCAAAAGGCTGCATACCTCAGTCTACCACCCGCAAATGGATGGTCTGGTGGAACGGTTCAATGGAACCATAAAGACTATGAATAGACGAGCTGTTAGTGAGAATGGTCGAGAATGGAATGAAGTACTGCCGATCCTAATGTTTGCCATCCAAGAAGTCCCGCAGGCCTCCACAGGGTTCAGCCCATTTGAGCTACTCTTCGGGAGACAGCCTAGAGGCGTACTAGATGTGATAAAGGAAAGTTGGGAAAGACAAAACCCAGAAGAACTCAGTGTGATACAATTTGTAGCCCGGCTCTATGAAAGACTTCACATGATTGCTCCTATTGTCCAGGAAAACTTTATTAAAGTCCAAACCACGCCAGAAACAATATTATGATGCTACTGCGAAAGCGAGGTGATTCCACCTTGGGGATAAGGTGTTAGGCCTGGTTCCAACTCTGGAGAGTAAGTTGTATGCTTATTGGCATGGACCCTATGAAATCATAGAGGCTGTGGGTCCAGTTAATTATAAGGTCAAACAACCTGGGAGAAGACACCCAGAACAGATCTATCATGTCAACTTACTCAATCCTTGGTTAGATGAGGAATCCATGTCGGCTGTGGCTGCTTCTCGACCAGAGGTGGCTGAAATGCCTGTAGGAGAAACTCTAATTCGACAACAGGTAGGGGAGGTGAGAGCTCTTGTTGCTCGGAATCAAGATGTTTTCTCATCAAAGCCAGGAAGAACAACTCTGACTGAGCATGAAATTTATACACCACCTGGAGTCATCGTAAGACAAAAGCATGTCAGATACCAGACACAAGACGGGAAGCTGTTGCCACAAAAGTCCAAGAAATGCTGGACCTGGGTGTGATTGAGGAATCAAAAAGCAATTGGTTCAGTCCCATAGTATTGGTACCAAAGCCAAATGGGACAATTCGGTTTTGCAATGAATTACGAAAACGTAATCAAGTATCACGTTTTGACGCATACCCCATGCGCGAGTTGACGAGTTAGTGGAGATCTTTGCGGGCAGTCGGTACCTTACTACGCTAGACATAACAAAAGGGTATTGGCAAATTCCCTTAGCCAAAGTTGCGTAAAAGAAAACTGCTTATGCCACTCCAGATGGACTGTTCCAGTATATAATGCTTCCGTTTGGGCTCTATGGAGTACCTGCCACGTTCCAACGAGCCATGGACCAATTATTGAAACCACACTGGGGGTATGCAGTGGCATATCTCGATGACATAGTCATCTTTAAAAATACGTGGGATACCCACCTGGAAAAAGTGCAGGCAGTCCTAACCTCTCTAAGGGAACATGGTTTAACCGCCAACCCAGCTAAATGCAAGTTGGCACTGACTGAGGCCAATTACCTTGGGTACGTGATAGGTCAAGGAGAAGTCAGACCCCAAGGAAGTAAAGTAGAAGCCATGAGAAAGTGGCCTAAACCTATCATCAAAAAGAAAGTTTGAACATTTTTGGTACTGGTCGGGTACTATAGGTGCTTCTAGAAAACATTGCTGTCCGAGCCATACCTCTTACGGAGCTCTTAAAGAAGAGTCAACCTGAGAAAGTGGCATGGACAAAAGCTGTGGAAGAAGCCTGGGAAGATCTTAGAACAGCCTTGCCTTCTGCTGCAGTTCTGGTAGCTCCTGACTTCAAGAAGACGTTCATATTACAGACAGACGCATCAACATCGGGTCTATGAGCTGTCCTGTCGCAGGAAATAAATGGAGAAGAGAAATCGGTTCTTTACTTAAGCAGAAAGTTAATACCCAGGGAAACAAGATATGCCATTGTCGAGTTGGAGTGTCTCGCCATTAAATGGACAGTTGAGTCTCTTAAGTATTACCTTCTGGGCCGAGAATTCATCCTGGTATCAAACCATGCTCCGCTTCGTTGGATGCAGTTGAATAAGGAAGTCAATGCTAAAGTAACACGTTGGTTTTTGGCACTTCAACAGTTCAAGTTCAAGGTAGAACATAGACCTCGAACACATCACAAAAATGGAGACGCTTTGTCCAGGCGCTAAGAGACCGCAAAGCCCCTAGAAGGAAAAGTCATTTTCCCTAGTAATGAAAAGCATAGGGGAAGCGTATGTGATGAGAGAGACACCAGACGGTCTGAAGTGGAGTGCCAGACCAGCCTAAAGGAGCCTCACAAAAAGGAAATGGGATCCTTTCCATATTTTGCAACGACTGGAAAATGCCTACAGCAGACTCTAGAAAAACCCAGGGAGACAGAAGGAACTATTTTAGGTCTTGTAGTTTGGTTTTGTAGAGTGGTGGATGGGAGAAGAGGGCGGGCCCCATCCACAAAGGTCAGTCCAGGTCTTGTGGGTTCTGCAGCCAGGATGGCTGAGTAATTGTGCATCTGTGGAATACCTAGAAAGGGCTGAAGGTTTCACAGGTGCAGGACCTCTGATGCTGACTAGCGGCCAGAAGCTTGGGCCTGTAAGGGGGGCTAGTGTCAGGGGACTGGAAGACTGTGTATGCCTGAAGGGACTTAGGTACTAGGGGTTCCTGTCAGGATGCATTTCCACTGAAGTGGGACACTGCACACATTGGTGACATAACCCAGGACACTGTTGTCAAAAATCTTTACACTGCTGGATTCATTGTTGTATTAGTTGTATGCAGCTGTGTGATGTTAACCAGCCAGGGAGATTGTTACTCCAAGTTGTGGTGTGAACAGCTTGGTTTTGTATGATGTAGAAAAGAACCTGTGGTTTAGTAAAACTGTTTTGTTTTCACTATATACCTTGGTGTCAGTATTGTTATTTGATGACAATCCCAAAAAGACTGTTACAATATATACTCCTTCCAAATATCTATCCCTCCCAATGGTTGCACAAACCTATTACTTGCCAGGGTGCTCTCCTGTGGGCTTGCAAACCCCATCCGTAGGCATTCAAAACAGAGGTGTCACTCAGTGACCATTGACTCAGTGAGAAATTAATTGTGCTTTAATCAACATTTTGGGGCACTTCCCCCCATCATCAGGACACACAAAAAAATGTGTGCAACAAACAATGAACATATATACAGTATACCATATTCACATGTGTATGGACCCTCTATCAGCCATTAAGCGTGTGCTCCCGGTGATCGCGGCTCACTTCCAGTTTCAGGCGTGACGTTATACCGGAAGTGAGCCCGCTGGGTTACATGACCAAAGCTGCTCATGTCTCCATGGTGCTGCAGAAGCAAATGCACACCAGGAGAACCTGTGAATACAGATTGAAAATACTTAATTGTGCTGAATAATAACAATACATCAAAACTCACCACCATCACATTATAAATGCTCTGTACGAAATTATGCATAAAATTACATAAGTATCTATGGCCCGCATTCCGAGTTGTTCGGTCGTTGCCGAGTTTCGCTATATTGCGATTAGTTGCTTACTGCGCATGCGCAAGGTTCGCAGAGCGCATGCGCTTAGTTATTTTACAGAAAAGTTAGGTATTTTACTCACGGCATAACGAGGATTTTTCATAGTTCTGGTGATCGGAGTGTGATTGACAGGAAGTGGGTGTATTGGGCGGAAACTGGACGTTTTATGGGTGTGTGCGGAAAAATGCTGCCGTTTCTGGGAAAAACGCGGGAGTGGCTGGAGAAACGGGGGAGTGTCTGGGCGAACGCTGGGTGTGTTTGTGACGTCAAACCAGGAACGAAACTGACTGAACTGATCGCAGTGGCAGAGTAAGTCCCGAGCTACTCAGAAACTGCAAAGAAATTTCTATTCGCAATTATGCAAATCTTTCGTGCGCAATTCTGCAAAGCTAAAATTCACTCCCAGTAGACGGTGGCTTAGCGTGTGCAATGCTGCGAGCGAACAACTCGGAATGAGGGCTTAGGTTTTTCAAATTACGATAGTAAAAGCTAAAGATTACTGATGTTAAATCAATATTGCCATCTAGTGGTCATATTTAAGAAAACACATGCATATAAACATAAAATTACAGGTTCAAATTCATTAAAAACTCTATTTTTGTTTCTTTAATTGTGAGAAATATAAATTAGAGCATCATGTGATCAACTAATTAGTAATAGTGACATATAGATAATAAAATATCTAAAATAAAAAAAACAATTCAGGGTGTCATAAAATAGTGTATAAATAATACATAATTCTTAAATATAAATATATATATTTTTGAACCATGTCTAACAGAAGGTTTCCTCTGAGGTACAGCTAAGTCCATTTTCTCACAGCGCCGTAGGGTATACACATTATATATAAAGATATATATATATATACAAAAAGTCCGTGCGCAAGTCTATTCTCCAATCCGTGGAACCACAAGTCCCAGCTTCCAGGATATAATTTCCAAGACCAACCAGGTGTATCCTATGGTGTCTATAGGTCTCCGTTGCAAATTAGATCTTTGAGATCGGCGTCTCCTCTAAGCCAGTATCCACTACCAGCAGACAATGATTTCTACAATATGAATGAAAAAGGGCGCCTCATAGTGCATGAACCAGTTTTAAAACAAGGATTTATTTTCCACTTCTTTCTACACACTCGGTTTAAAAGTGACGTACCAGATGCGGCGGTCTCAACCACCGTAAGTATACACGTATAGTAACAAATGAGTGGGTATACCACCAGCAGTATCGATCAGCGGGCTCACCACCGACGTCTGCTCCTTCACGCCAGGCCACACCCCTACGCGTTTCGTCACGATGGATAGTCTTTTCGCATTAGGTATAGTGGGAATATCTAAGGGTGATAAATTAATCTCTATAAAGATCTATTTACTTTCTAATTAGACCATCTATTATTATCATACTCACATCTCAATTCTAGAAGTGACAATAACGGATTATGAATTATCTTCCAGGATTTAAGAAATACCGGAAAGAGTCTAAATAAATTAAATAGAACTGGATAAGTGGGTATTCTAACACTAAATTCAGGCTATATCAAAGGAAATATGACAACTTACTTTAGGAGCCAAAATCAATTATACCGGACAAAAAGTCCAGAGGGATAGGGGATATCCAACTAAAAATTAAAAATGAAATATAAGTTTACATTAATTAAATAGAGAAATATTTTAAGATTGATAATCAAAAGTACTTACAATGCAGAGTTCTGGACCTGTGTGGCTACCTCCTCTCCTTAATGTCAAGTGAACTGGAGAGTGAGGACCTAGTCTATTTATACCCCTATGGGTGTTACCTCACTTCCTTTGAATTACTGATTGGTCAATATGATATAGAGAATAAAAGGGTGCCACACTAAAATAAATGGATACTACACTGATAATGGAGATTGGAATAAGTTCATTACTTAAAGGAGTCCAAAAAGAGTGGATTAGATGGTTTATTTTTGAGAAAATGGTTCATTTCCGCCATGCGTTCCACCTGCCGCATGGTGGAACGCATGGACTTCCGCCCCAACGTTCCACTACCTGTTATGATGGAGGACAACTTTATACTGGGCACTAAATTTATTAAGCCCAGAGGGGACACACTGTACTGGATGCTGGATTTATTAAGCCCAGAGAGGCTAAACAACTCAGATCCGGGATCTCTAAATGTCCCGATCGAGAGAGAGGTTATCAGCTCGTGACGCCGACCCGTGCGTTCCATCCCTATTCGAGATGGAACGCAATGTGTCACTTCCGCGACACGGACCCGTGCGTTCCACCCATATAAGAGATGGAATGCAACGCGCCACTTCCTGGTTTCACTGTGCATTCCACCGGTGGTAATGGTGGAGCGCACCGGCCAATGTACTCGGCGATAGACTTCAATACAGTTTAAGGACACAGGAAGCCTTACATTTTATAGGGACACAATGTAGTTATTCAAACCACATAATAGTTGGTCACACATTAGAGAGATAAATATGGGTTAGTAAATGAAACTTATGATCCCAAGAATAGAACAGTGTTTTCTCAATGTCTTTACAAATACTAAATCATTAACAGTTGTGGAATATAGCACATAAATTAAATATGCACAGGGTTAACATAGGAGTTGACATATAATAAATATTCAAGAGTTCCCATTTACCAAGAATTATTCAACACTTAAAGCAATATTCCAGAACATCACATTTTCACAAGATATTCACGAGGGTGATATATTACAGGAATGACCTTCATTAAACAACCTAAGAAGGAGACTATATCAATATTTTCATTGAGACCAGTCGGACATAGATTATTTAATGTATAAATCCAGTATGACTTTCGTTTCGCTAATAACAGATCTCTGTCTCCTCCTCTTTTATCGGATTTAATATGTTCTAGTACTGTGAAAGTGAGTCCAGTCACATCTGCTTGATGTGCCTTCGTAAAGTGCCTAGGCAAACTATGTGACGTCATTTTATTTTTAATATTCCTTAAATGTTCTTGAACTCTAATTTTCAGCCTACGTTTAGTCTTGCCCACATAGGAAAGACTACATGGGCAATTTATTTTGTAAATGACATATTCGGTGGTACAGGTGACCCGATCTTTCAATATATGAAGTCTACCATTATCTAGTTTCAATTTAACGGTGGCCCTTTGCATATATTTGCAGCAAATACATTGGGTACAAGGGAAACATCCCCATTTGTTGCCCAGAAAAAGGTCATTCGATGTATCAGATGACTTCTCTATTTTGAGAGCGCTAGGTGCTATTAGGCTTTTTAAATTCTGTGCTTTTTTATATATTAACCAAGGTTTATCTGGCCGTGTGGGGCCTAAAATAGGATCTTTCTGTAATATACTCCAATGTTTTGTCATTATTTTCTTTATTTTATTAGCATCTTTACTATACTGGGTAACAAATGGTCTGGATTGATTCATGCTATGAGGGGTAGTATAAGGTTTTTTCTTATCAGTTCTATCCTTGATCCTTTGGAGGCTTTCAGTCTAGCTTCATTCAAGAGGCTGGCGTCATAACCTCTTTCGATAAATCTGCTATACAAGATGGTAGACTGTTCCCAATAGCTGTTGATGTCACTACAATTTTTTCGAATCCTAACAAATTGGGAGTATGGTACTCCACTTTTCCAAACTGGATGATGACAGCTATCATTTTGGATATAACTGTTTGCATCAACAGATTTAAAGTGGGTCTTAGTAGTCACTCCTCTTAAATTGTGCCCATTCTGTTCCAAATCTATATACTCTATGGTGGTAGGGTCTGTTTTAAAGGTAAACTTTAGATTATATTCATTCGTATTTAAATGACCCATACAGTTTTCAACACTTTTCAGGTCCCCCTGCCAGATAAATAACAGATCATCAATATACCTCTTATATAGTTTTATATTAGCCTCTTCGAATTCTGTGTTGTACACAAATTTATTTTCCCATTCTCCCATCACCAGGTTAGCATACGATGGGGCAAACTTGGTCCCCATCACAGTGCCCTGTTTCTGTAGGAGGTACAGATGTGTCCACTATTACCTTTCTGAAAACAGAGCTATGGTAGTAAATTTGGCATGACATATATTCCTTGTGCTTTTGTGCCGTCATATTGTGCCGTGACAATTCGTGACAATTGATAGTTTCACCACTAGGTGGCCAGTGCATCACGTAACATAGCTTTGCACTAACATTGCTGTTAAATAGACACTGTAATCAGTATGGCCAGCTTTAAAGTCTAATTGCTAATTGTGTAGGTGTGAAAATCTCAGTGTGAGAGGCCTTTGAAGTAGACTCCTTGGGGGTTACAGATTTTATCCTGGCTGGGGGATGTTACTATCAGTGACGTGCGGTGGGCACGTCCCTGATTACTATACAGTATGTTGCTCAAAGCACAGAGGTGAATGAAATCTAAAGTGAAATTAAATAATAAGTTAATAAAAACCTTAGTGCTATAGAGTAAAAGAACATATTATAAGATTTTGCAATGATAAAATATTTCCAAATAAAGGGCCTCATTACGAGTTGATCAGACGAAGATGCTTTTTTCAGCCCGTGCGACAAACTAACCTCCGCCTATGGGGGTTGTTTTTTTTCCCATACCAAGGCTTTGATCACTTGTGCAGGCCTGTTATGGTAAAAAATGTTGTGCAGTTTCTAAGTAGTTCTGGACTTAGGGGGTCATTATGACCCAATCGCAGCGTGTTGTCATTTGCACAGCTGCAATCGGGTCCCTACTGCACATGTGCGACGGCCGCTATGCGCATGCACGGCCATCGACGGGAAACGACGCTGGAACCGAAAAAAGCGATCGCTGCAATGATCGCACGAAGATTGATAGGCGGAGGGGGTACCTGGGCATCAACTCACCGTTTGCAGCCGTTTTCGGGGGGAGAGGGGGGGTAAGAAAACGCGGGTGTAGTGAGAGAAACGCAGGCGTGTCCAGGACGGGTGTTTGATGTCAGAGCCAGGACCGAACAGGCTGAAAACGTTGCAGCAGGTAAGTAAGTCACCGGCACCCCTGCACTGAGGACACCGCCGGCACTGCCCACGCTGCCGGCACCCCTGCACTGGGGATGCTGCCAGCACTCCTGCGCTGAGGACACCTCCTGCACTGCCGACACTGCCAGCACTTTTGCACCGAGGACACTTCCGGCACTCCCACACTGCCTGCACCCCTGACTGCTGACACTTCTGGCACCCCTGCGCTGGGGATACTGCCAGCACTCCTGCACTGAAGACACCTCTCGCACCAAGGACACTTCTGGCACTCCCACACTGCCGACACCCTTGAACTCCTGCACTAAGGACACCTCCAGTACTCCCGCACTGCCGACACTGCCGGTACCCCTGCACTGAGGACACCGCCGGCACTTCCCGCACTGCCGACACTCCTGCACTGGGTATACTGCCAGCATTCCTGCACTGAGGACACCTTCTGCACTGCCGACACTGCCGGCACCCCTGCACAGAGGACACTTCCGGCACTCCCACACTGCTGGCACCCCTGAACTCCTGCAATGAGGACACCGCCCTCATTGCCAGCACTCCTGCAATGAGGACACCTTTTGCACTGCCGACACCCCTGCCCTGCCGGCACACCTATTGCTAGCACTCATGGACTGAGGACACCTCCCGCACTGCCGGCACTTCTACACCGAGGACACTTCCGGCAACCCCACACTGCCGGCACCCCTGAATTCCTGCAATGAGGACACCTCCCGCACTGTCGACACTGCCGGCACACCTGCACTGGGGATACTGCCAGCACTCCTAGACTGAGGACACCTCCCGCACTGCTGGCACCCCTGCACCGAGGACACTTCCGACACTCCCACACTGCCGACACTGCCAGCACCCCTGAACTCCGGCACTGGGGACACCTCCCACACTGCCAACACTGCTGGAACCCCTGCACCGAGGACACTTCTGGCACTCCCAAACTGCCGACACCCCTGAACTCTTGCACTAAGGACACCTCCAGTACTCCCGCACTGCCGACACTGCCGACACCCCTGCACTGAGGACACCACCGGCACTGCATGCACTGCTGACACTCCTGCACTGGGGATACTGTCAGAATTCCTGCACTAAGGACACCTCCCGCACTGTCGACACTGCCGGCACACCTGCACTGGGGATACTGCCAGCACTCCTAGACTGAGGACACCTCCCGCACTGCTGGCACCCCTGCACCGAGGACACTTCCGACACTCCCACACTGCCGACACTGCCAGCACCCCTGAACTCCTGCACTGGGGACACCTCCCACACTGCCAACACTGCTGGAACCCCTGCACCGAGGACACTTCTGGCACTCCCAAACTGCCGACACCCCTGAACTCTTGCACTAAGGACACCTCCAGTACTCCCGCACTGCCGACACCCCTGCACTGAGGACACCACCCGCACTGCCTGCACTGCTGACACTCCTGCACTGGGGATACTGTCAGAATTCCTGCACTAAGGACACCTCCCGCACTGTCGACACTGCCGGCACACCTGCACTGGGGATACTGCCAGCACTCCTAGACTGAGGACACCTCCCGCACTGCTGGCACCCCTGCACCGAGGACACTTCCGACACTCCCACACTGCCGACACTGCCAGCACCCTTGAACTCTTGCACTGAGGACACCTCCCACACTGCCATCACTGCTGGAACCCCTGCACCAAGGACACTTCTGGCACTCCCAAACTGCCGACACCCCTGAACTCCTGCACTAAGGACACCTCCAGTACTCCCACAATGCCGACACTGCCGACACCCCTGCACTGAGGACACCACCGGCACTGCCTGCACTGCTGACACTCCTGCACTGGGGATACTGCCAGAATTCCTGCACTAAGGACACCTCCTGCACTGCCGACACTGCCGGCACCCCTGCACTGAGGACACTTCCGGCACTCCCACACTGCCGGCACCCCTGAACTCCTGCAATGAGGACACCGCCCTCACTGCCGGCACTCCTGCAATGAGGACACCTTTTGCACTGCCGACACCCCTGCCCTGAAGGCACACCTATTGCTAGCACTCATGGACTGAGGACACCTCCCGCACTGCTGACACTTCTACACCGAGGACACTTCTGGCAATCCCACACTGCCGGCACCCCTGAACTCCTGCAATGAGGACACCTCCCGCACTGTTGGCACTGCCGACACCCCCGTTCTGCCGGCACACCTATTGCCAGCACTCCTACACTGAGGACACCTCCAACACCGCTACCCTGCCGGCACACCTATTGTTAGCTCTCATGGACTGAGGACATCTCCCGTACTGCCGACACTGATGGGACCCCTGCACCAAGGACACTTATAAAATCCTGTTTTTTTATTGTTCTACGTTAGGTATCATGGATAAAACATTCTTCCAGTCCATGATCATTAATGATACTTTAGTGCCGTATGTAAGAAAGTATTGGTCATCTGGACATCGAATGTTCCAGGACAATGATCCAAAACATAGTGCTTCGGCCAAATTCATAGAGGAAAAAGGCATCATTTGGCAACGCACACCACCAGAGTAAGTACAGTTTTGCCCTGTAGACTGATGCTTCCTGTAAAGCATGAAATGCCAAATATTCCATTTTTAAATTCTCTCCCTTTATTGACTTTTCACAGATCACCGGACATGAATCCTATCGAGCTAGTGTGGTCTCAAATGAAAAGTTATATTCATTCTCAATGTAAGCCAAGGACAAAAGAGCAACTGATTGATGGCATCAATACATTTTGGAAAAACGTACTTACATTGGAGACCTGTAATAATTATGTAGACCATTTATTTTCTGTGCTGCCAGTGATTATAGAAAGAAATGGACAAGCCAGCTGCATGTAATTGGAATGGATCATATTGTCGACAAAAAGAAGGTCAACAGTCATTAGGTCGTCCAATATTGGTCGACAGGCCATATGTCGACACATCAAAAAAGACAGTATGCAAACGAATAATGCATAGAATTTGCATAAAGGGCCCTTTACCTATCGTACTCATCCTTTCTGCAAATGCTTGAAATATCAAAATTAGACTACCTGCTTAAATTAATTAATTTGTTATATTTTATCTGTAACATGTACTTCACCCTAGTATTACATTTGTTATGCAATCTTGAAAATTGTTTTAAAAAAAAAAGTAGTCACCTCTGCAACACTGTATACTGTAATTGTGCATGGATTGTACAAAGCATCCAAGTGATTGCATTCAGTTTTGTCTAACTTACAGTATATTTATACTATTTAGTTGGAATTATTTTATCATTGCAAAGTCTTATAATATGTTCTGTTACCTTGTAGCACTATTAGGTTTTAATTAACTTATTCTTTTATGTCACTTTAGACTTCATTCACCTCTGTGCTCTGAGTAACAAATAACTCCAATTTTTGCATTAATAAACTGAGGCTCTGAATTGCTAAAAGTTCACTGTTTATTTCAAACTCCAGGACAGCAGCCCTTCCCCCACCCAGAATACATGTTACTGTGCTGTATCTCTATTCCCCAAGGAATCTACTTCAAAGGCCTCTCACACTGAGATTTTCACACCTACACAATTAAGAACTGGACTCTAAAGCTGGCAATACTGTACATCAGAATGACCTGAATACGATCACACACACATAGCGATTTGGGCTGCTTTTCTAATTGATTTGCTGAGTCACTTAGAAATACAGCACAAATCGCTATGTGTGTATGGACTATAGCGATAGTGATGTGCGTCCCTGCATGCTTGAAAGATCTAGTCATCACCCATGTTTTCTCTATTGCAAACACGGGCAGTGACAGATCGCTCAGCACACATCGCTGGTGCAGCTCTGTGTGCTGAGTGATCTTGCTGAGCCCGTGTGATCACCGATATCGCTGGGCAGAAAACAGTCAACATAGGTAAGTATGTGTGTGTCGACATGTGTGAAATAAAGTTTTACTGTCACGGTGTGTGTCTCCTGTTTTTATTTGGGTATTTTTTTCCCATTAGAACTACAGGTACCAGCGGGCACGTTTTTCTCCCGCATGTTGGTACTTGTGGTTCTCCAAGTACCAGCTTGCGGGGGAGGCTTGCTGGGACTTGTAGTACTACTGGAAAAAACAATATTCTTTCAATTTTCTCAAGGCTATCAGCCCCCCATCCGCAGCCTTTGGATGGGGGGGACAGCCTCGGGCTTCACCCCTGGCCCTTGGGTGGCTGGGGGGTGTACCCCTTGATTGGAGGGGTCCCCACTCCCCCAGGGTACCCCGGCCAGGGGTGACTAGTTGGATATTTAATGCCACGGCCGCAGGGCACTGTATAAAAGTGACCCCCGGCTGTGGCATTATCTGTCCAGCTAGTGGAGCCCGATGCTGGTGTAAAAAATACGGGGGACCCCTACTCTTTTTGTCCCCCGTATTTTTTGCACCAGCACCAGGCGCAGAGCCCGGTGCTGGTTTTAAAAATACGGGGGATCCCCTGTCCGTTTTCCCCCCGGATTTTTAGAACCAGGACCGGCTCGAAGAGCCCGAGGCTGGTTATGCTTTGAAGGGGGGACCCCTCGCAATTTTTTGGGGGTTTTTTCCCATTCCATTAAAAAAAAAATATATATATATAATAATAATCTTTTAAAAAATATATAAATAATACTTGTGCCTCCAAAAAAGAGGGCACCAGGCAAGCTGTACATTTTACTACATTGGGAGTGCCGAATATCTACATCATATATATTATATATATACATATATATATATATATATATATATATATATATTTGCCTTGGCAGCCCAACCATGCTGGTATCCATAGTTCAGTATAAAAATAAGTAAATCTAATAAATGTATGGTGGTGAAAGAAAAGCCCAGTTTTACTGAAAAAAAGACACTTCTGCATGTTTTGAAATTAAAAAACAAAACAAAACTGAAGAACTGTAGGCAGGCACTGTCCGCCTACTTCGGTGACATCACAAGTTGGACAGAAGTTGGAAGGTTGGTTGGTCTGATGAAAAGTTAGTTAGATGTGTGGAGCACTGGTAAAAAGTTGGTGAGATGTGTGGGGCACTGTTTTAGTCGAACAGACAAGTTGGATGGTTGGAAGTTTGGAGTGTTGGAGAAAAGTTGGTCTGGTGTATGGCTAGCATTAGTGCAGGAGTTCAGAGGTGTCGGCTGTGTGGGAGTGCAGCAGGTGTCCTCCTTGCAGAAGTTCAGGGGTGCCGGCAGTGTCAGCAGTGCAGGAGGTGTCCTCCTTGCAGGAGTTCAGGGGTGCTGGCAGTGTCGGCAGTGCGGGAGTACTGGAGGTGTCCTTAGTGCAGGAGTTCAGAGGTGTCGGCAGTGTTGGAGTGCCAGACGTGTCCTCGGTGCAGGGATGCCAGCAGTGTTGGCAGTGTGGGAGGTGTCCTCAGTGCAGGAGTTCAGGGGCGCCGGCAGTGCGGGCAGTGTCCTCAGTGCAGGGGTGCTGGCAGTGTGGGCAGTTCGGGAGTACTGGAGGTGTCCTTAGTGCAGGAGTTCAGGAGTGTCGGCAGTGTGGGAGTGCCAGAAGTGTCCTCGGTGAAGGAGTTCAGGGGTGTCGGCATTGTCGGCAGTGTGGGAGGTGTCCTCCTTGCAGTAGTTATGGGGTGCTGGCAGTGCGGGAGTGCCAGAAGTGTCCACGGTACCATCAACCAAGTGCAAGGAGGACATCTCCCGCACTACTGACACTCCTGCACTGGGGATACTGCCAGCCCTCATGCACTGATTACACCACCTACACCTCTGCACCGAGGACACTACTGGCACTCCCACATGTATTGGAGATATATTAATACTTCACAATTAGCTGCTGCTGCTGATATTCCCGTGTGCCTGATGGATAAATTGCCCTGCACATATGGATGTCCATGTTGCTGCCCACGGTGCTGTTGGTGGCTAGAGGTGGGAGGAGAAGCCACCGGCATCCTTGATTCTGCTGACCGGAAGTCTGACCCGGTCACATGCTCGTTGCCAGGGGTTACATGCTCGTTGCCAGGGGTTACATATGCTTTTTGCCATAGGGGCTATATGCTTAGAGCCAGGGGGTTACATGCTCATTCTGGGTAGCGCTGGGTAATGGTCTAGTAATACCCCTGGCATCTGTCTCCTATAAGGGCCGTCTTCCATGCTGTCTGCATGGAATCTGCAGCTTCCAGTAGTAGGTAGAGCCTAAGCATCTATTGTGCCGGTGCTGCGCCCCCCCAGGACTCAGCTATCCAGGCTGCAGCCTTATGGCTGATCAGGCCCTGGATCTCATGTTTCTTCACCCACTTGTATGGCAGGCAGAGCACTCGCTGACTTATGGAGCAGAGCCCAAGCACAGGACTGATTTGTGGCAGACAGGCACAGCACCCACTTGTATGGCAGACAGAGCACCCAGTGACTTATTACGGCAACACAGCCTCAGCGCTGGACCGATTTGTGGCAGACAGACGCAGCACCCACTTGTATGGCAGACACTGTCGATCTTCAGACCGGATCCCAGTGAAATATATGTGGTATTGAAATACCAAAAATTCTCTCTACTCACACCTTAACCACCAAACAATTGCAAAAAATGACAAGTATCAATAGTGCCTTTTAGTTAGTATCATAATTTCTATATTGAATCTCTGTGTGGAGTTTGTATGAACTCTTCATCAGCACATTATCAATCACAAGGAAAAAGATTTTTTTAAACATATAGGCAACATTGAGCCAGGTACATGTTGGAAGTTAGTATGAGAGATGTATTGGAAAAATATTAATACTTCACAATTAGCTGCTGCAGCTGATATTCCCGTGTGCATGATGGATAAATTGCCCTGCACATACAGCTCATGGGGGTCATTCTGACCCGATCGCTGCTGCTGACCAGCCGCTGCGGGCCGTGTAGTAATGAGTAGCTCCCGGCCAGCACGCTAAAGCTGCGCTGGCCGGGAGCTACTCCTGAAGTACAAAAGCATCGCCGCTGTGCAATACTTTTGCACTTCTGCAGGGGGGGGGCGTAACTGACCTGCGGGGCGGACTGGCCCTGTGCTGGGCATCCCCCGCATGTCTCTGTTCCTGATCGTAGCCCTGCAAAATTTTGCAGGGCTACGATCAACTCGGAATGACCCCCCCATAGCTGCAATTTTGTTAGCAGATGGGCAAAACCTTGGGGGTCATGCAGGCCTGATTGCACGCTAGGTTGTTTTGCTGAGCTGCGATCAGGACATAACTGCGCATGTGTGTGCCCCGCAATACGCAGGCGCGTCGCACAGGTACAAAGTGGATCGTTGCTGAGCAATGGATTTAATGAAGAATCCATTCGCACAGACACTCGCAAGGAGATTGACTGGAAGAAAACATTTGTGGATGTCAACTGACCGTTTTCTGGGAGTGTTTGGAAAAACGCAGGTGTGTCTATGTGTTTGCAGGGTGGGTGTCTGATGTAAATTCGGGGCAAACACTTTAGCCTGTTCGTGTCCGGAATTGACGTCAGACACCTGCCCTGCAAATGCTTGGACACGCCTGCGTTTTTCCAAACACTCCCAGAAAGCGTTCAGTTGCCACCCACAAATGCCCTCTTCCTGTCAATCTCCTTGCGATCTGCTGTGCGAATCGATTCTTTGTTAAATCCATTGCTCAGCAATGATCCGCTTTGTACCCGTACGACGCACATGCGCATTGAGGTGCATACGCATGTGCAGTTTCGACCTGATCGCAATGCTGCAAAACAACCTAGCGTGCGATCATTTCGGAATGACCCCCATGGTTTTGCCCATTTGCAAATAAAATGCTGCTAGAATCAGGTCTGAACTACTCCCTCTAGAATCTCTTTATCAGACTTTCTGCTTGCTCAGTTTCTGAAAATGCCACCTGCTGTCTGAAAAGTGGTACTGCACTATATTTCAGAGGAGATACACATGGCTTGCCGTGTATATCTTAAGAGGAAAGCTTATCTCGTGCCATGAACGGCAGGCCATGATACTTTTTTCAGAAAGGTAATAGTGGACACATCTGTAGGTACCATTGAATTCGAAGAAGTTATGTTCTAAGATGAACCTGATACAATCAATAATGAATATGACCTCTAATTGTGTATTCTTCGGGTCATTTTCAAGAACGTGCCTAACTGCTTCTATTCCCCTATCATGGGGGATAGAGGAATAGAGAGCTTGCACGTCTACCGTTAGCCACCTGTTATTAGTGGACCAATCATAATTATCAACAAGTCTTAGAAGACGGGTAGAGTCTTTGAGATGTGATTTATTTAACTGGACATAAGGCTGCAACTTTTAATCGATATAATGCGAGAGGTTAGATGTTAGGGAATTTACTCCTGCGATAATGGGACATCCCAGTGGAAGTTCTCTATTTTTGTGTACTTTGGGTAGTTGATAGAATATAGGCATAATGGGAAACTTTTTATACAGATAATCAAACTCATCTTTGCAAATGAAGTTGTTATTTTTGGCACTATTCAAGAGTTTATATAATGAATCCTGAAACTCTACAGTAGGATCTTTTGCAAGTTTAATGTAGGTCGATTCATCCTCCATTATGTTGTATGATTCCTTCAGGTATAGTGGTCTATCTTGAAGGACAACCGCGCCCCCCTTATCGGCAGATTTGATTATTACATTAGGATCCTTCACTAGCTTCTTAATGGCATTCTTTTCTAACGGATTGATATTGTTGTTATATTTACTATCATAAGTTTTAATTTTCCTAAAATCATCTCTAACAGACTCATAAAAGATATCTTCGTGGCTCCCACGAGACTCTACAGGGTAGAACTTAGAGGGAAGGGAGACAAGGGGTTTTTCTTTAGGCTCATAAGATAGCTTCGGATCCGGATTTTTCAGGAAGTGTCTCTGTACTGTTAGATTTCTTACATATCTATTTAAATCTATAAAAAGATTAAACGTGTCAGTACCCTTATTGGGGGCAAATTTCAGTCCCTTAGTTAGTACCGACTTCTCGGCTGTAGAAAGTTCTTTCGCTGATAGGTTGATAATTCCTGTTTCTGATGTGGCAGGTGGGCTTTTATTTTCTTGGGGGTATTTTCTACTACCTCTATTGCCTCTTCCTCCTCTTCTTCCTCTTGGTAACCTCTTTTTATACCCTGTGCTATGTCGCTCTTTACTGCCTCTACCTGTTTCTGTTTCATTCGAGAGTATGCATTTGTTCGCTCCCCCAAAAAATGTTGTTTTTGTTCAGACATACTATACTATATATATAATGTGTGAAGCAGAGAATACAAGAAAAGAAGAGAGCAGAAAAAGGGAGATACTTTATACCCCTTTCAGACATGCTCCAAATTCCTGGGATTTTGCACATGAAAGCGCATCAACCTGGGAATTTGGTATGTCTGAAAGGCACCGACTCGGGAACGTGTTCCTGGGTCACCAACCCTGCAATTGACCTGGGATTTTACCTGTTCTTTCTTCCCGGGTTGGCTTCCTTGGTTAAGTCTGAAAGGCGCAAACTGGGAATTTACTCTCTGGCTGCATGAAAAATGTTTTCTTTGACTAGGAAGGGCAACCTCATCAGCGGCAGCCAGAGAGGAGCAGACGCCACAGCCGCATGAGAGGAAGCAGAGAGCTTTGCTGTGAAGTGTGCCAGTGCCAGAGTGCAGAAGGTACACAGAGCTGTGCATGTATGCGTACCAGTGCCAGAGGAACACAGAGCTGTGCAGAGAATTGTGCCAGTACCAGAGGGTGCCAGTGAAGAGACTGCCATTTTGTTCATAATGTCTCACTGGAAGGGGGAGGAGGTCAAGAAGGGGTGAGTAGGAAATAAAATCACAAATAACAGGCACTGTTAAGGATGCCATGATCTATGGCAACATTGCAAAGATCCTGTCCAGCAGAGGTATTGTGAAGACACAACAGCAAGTTCTTAAACTAAAGTCCCTTAAGAAACAATGGGGGTCATTCCAAGTTGATCGCTCGCTGCCATTTCTTGCAGCGCAGCAATCAGGTCTCTACTGCGCATGCGTGTCGTACGGGTACAAAGCGGATCGTTGCTGAGCGATGGATTTAAAGAATAATCCGTTCGCACAGCCGTTTGCAAGGAGATTGACAGGAAGAAGGCGTTTGTGGGTGGTAACTGACAGTTTCCTGGGAGTGTTTGGAAAAACGCAGGCGTGTCCAAGCGTTTGCAGGGTGGATGTCTGACATCAATTCCGGCACCAAAAAGACCAAAGTGATCACAAGGGCTGAGTAAGTCCAGACCTACTCAGAAACTGCACAAAATGTTTTTGCAGAGCTCAGCTGCAAAGCCGTTCACACACTTGCAAAGCAAAAATTCACTCCCCCGTGGGCGGAGACTATGCGTTTGCACGGCTGATAAAAGTAGCTAGCGAGCAATCAACTCGGAATGAGGGCCAATATACCAAGGTCCATGACCACAATCGAAATTGCAGTGGTATGGGAAGGATGGATTGGCCCTATATGATTTGTTCAGTACCATGTTTGGTCATACAGCACTATGCAATCCCATTGCCCTATCTTCATCTAGTGATGCTGGCACGCTGTCCGCAATACCGTCAGCCACAGCTCTGTCATCTCCAGAGCGCAGCCAGCAGAGCGCGGCATCATCGCAGATCCTATTTGATGATGATCCAAATGATGATTCGGATGTGACCGTCATCGATCCAAACAAGGCCACAGATGTGACAGCATCATCGCAGTGCAATGGGGATAAGCCTACCCTAAACACAAACAGTAAGTTTTCTGTATTATCTTTGGAGACATATTTAACATAGAGTATATGACATCTACTCCCAGCAATAAACCACAGTACCAAAATCTCTAATTTATACTGTGCACACAAATGTTTTTTCCATGTGTATTGGGTGGGTATTGTGCCCATAACTTTATTTTTGGTTAAAGGTTTGTTTGTGAAATGCATATGTTTAAAATGCGAATGTTTTTTCCCAAAAAATTCAGGTTTTGCGCTTATGCTCAGAATTATAAGTATGTCATACACCTTGGTCTTATGATAATCTTGTTTGTATTTTGCACTGCAATATCGCAGCACTTTTTTCTGTAGAATAGGGGTCTTTCAAACTTTGCACTGCAGCTGTTATGGAACTACACTTCCTAGCATTTTATGCCACCATTTAGCATGGGCTAAGATCTAAAATGTGTAAGGGCATACTGGGTACTGTAGTTCCATAACAGCTGCAGGGCAAAGGTTTAAGATCTCTGTGATACACCATGCCCTTCGGCAAAACTAGTATTTTGCACTGCAATACTGCAGCACTTTTATGTTATGGCTGAAGTGGGGGTAGTGCGCATGTCATTCCTAAAAAGGTTTTGTACTATATCATATATGTCCTCAGAACTGGGAGGATCTCATTAAAGATGTTAAAGATTTGCACACACGTTTTTCAACTTGAACAAAAAACTTTTATTCTTTCTAGAATAAACAATTTTTTAAATGAAAAACTGGTCTGCTATGTATGGTATTGTAAATGCTGATTTACTTACAGGACTAAAAGCAATACCTTAATACACTTAAATTCCTTAACCTATGTACTTTTTACACAGTTAGTGTACAAAGGCCCGTACCGGGTACGCACTTTGCGTACACACGCCGCGATGGACGTACAAAGTACACGCAGTGCATACACACACACACCGACACACTGAGAGCACTAGGCAGCTACACGTGTGTCTGAAATACACTTTATACCTTAGCAGGAAGCAAACACAACACTAATTGCATTTAAAATGTTGAGATCCGACCCACCAACATATAATTTCTGAAAGGGGGTTACAACAGATATACAATCACAATAACAGGAAAGAGGCTACAATCAATGGTACATACGTTTGGTTTCGCCAGTGCCACACGGTCCGGTGCTCAGATCAATCAAGCAAGATGACCTTCAGAGCGAGATTACTGACCAGCTAGGCAGCTTGGCTTTTTATACAGTTGGTCAAAACACAATACAATAGACACTCTATGCTCTTCTTCCATTGGTTCGGGGGTGGGACATATCCTGTGCACCAGGGATCATTGGTAAGCTCAAGTGGTGGGCAATGGCTAAGTATTGAGATGTGATTTCTGTTGTTTGCATCTGAGTTCCCGCCCCATGACCAGTTAAACCCATCACATTAATCATACATAAATCTGGTATTATTAATAACTTATTGTTGCAATATGTGACAATATTCTTATACCCACCAGACTACTGCTTATGTGACCCTGAACAATATGATCCCACACATGATATGATTATCCATTTCCATCCTTAAGATATACATAGATCCATATATACATATATACATATATACATACATACATACACATACATTCCTGCTATTACAATTTGTTAGGAAACATATATATATATATATACACATATACACACATACATATAAATATACATATATATATATATATATATATATTGTCAAAGTCGAAAAATATCATGCTACACGTTGCCATATATTCACCACATGCGCTTGCCCGCTGCACGTGCACATTTTCTCCCGTGCGTACGCATACTCGCAGTTGCGTGACAGTGCCTCCACGGCCGTGCGCTCGGGCGCGTGGTATGTGCATTTACGGTAGAGTTTGTGTGCGTCTGGCGGGCGACTCAATCGTTACATAGTAAATCCAAATAGTATGTTTTATAGATAATGTTCCCCTTGATGATAACTGTAAGGCTGTTTATTGTAACTGGTCACTGGACAGAGGAATTCCTCTTTGCATGATATGAAGGGTCAGACAGGGTTTGAGCAGTGGTGTTTGGTACCTAACTAAAGAACATTATATTAGAAACAATCCGGTGCTGGTTAGGTAAAGATTAATCGCTCCTGCGTATAGTTATGTCTATTAGTAGTTTCTGGACATTTACTATATTTGCGGTTCATTATCCATGCGGCAGGAATCCTGAGATTCCCTCCCACCTGAGCAGTTCGATATAGTCACAGCCCACCTGTTCAAACTAACCTATGACCTTTTGTTATAATGCGGGGAGACATTCCTGTGTCCAATGACCAATGAGATTATAGGTCCCTTTGTAGTGTACTGTACGCAGTGTATATAAGAACAGCCAGCCTGGCCAGCTCACTCTTCTCTCCACAACGGTTTTCATCATTGACTAACTAGAGAGCTGGTACCAGGACTGCGCAGCGATCATTCCCAGTGTGTAAGTTATTCTCTGTAACCAACTTATTCTCTGTTTGTATTTGCCATATTCTCTCTCTCTCTCTCTCTGTTATTGTATAGGAATAAGACGCTATTGTATATTTATGTGTAGTTATTCTGCTTAGATATTGATGTTAGTCTGTAGTGTATGAACTGTTAACTGTTTTCCCCTTTTTACATAGCTAAATATTGTTAGTAAAGGTGTTGGAACCTTAGCAAGGTATTGTGTGTTTATTACATTACTGAGGGTATTCGGAGCATCTCAATCGCTCAAGCAGCTTTTGTATTAACAAGGTTAAGCAGCGTTATATCGCTACAGTATTTCAGTAGTAAGATTCACAGTACAAACTCAATCTTTCAGTGTGTTGCATACAAGGTTTACTGAGTGTCATCCCGTGAGCATCTGCGCCGCTCGTGTTCCCCTCGTGGTCACGAGCGTCCGCTACGCTGGTAGCGTAGCATTACGGTAGTCGGCCGCCTATAGCGTGCTCGACACCAAGCGTTAAGCTGTGAGCGAGCGTGCCGCATGTGCGTCTCGACCACAGCTAAGCGTCTGCTACGCTAAGTGCATACCCTTATGGTACCCCATACGCCAGTTGCGTACTGAGTCTCTTACCCACATACTGTATAGTGAATGTAATACAATAAATAATTAGCTTTATCAATTGGGGCCTCGTCCGTCCTCCACATATCCTCACTGGCGAACACAGACTTTATCTGTCAGCAAAGGGCGGGAAAGCAGTATCCCTTCGTATCCGTATTGGTGGTGAGGGATACAGTGGTGCTGACTAGATAAGCGTCTGCATCGCTACGCTGTAGGAGTGCTGGTGGAATCCGGAACCGGAAGGTAAGAACAGTACGCTATTGTCTTTTAAAACTGTTTTATTTCTGTTTGATACACATTGCGTACGCAACACACGCACACACCTGCATTTTTCATTTGTGTAATTTTCACATCTCGCCTTCCTGTTTGCCATTTATCATTGATAACGTGCTGAGAAAGATTTGTTGCTATTGGTAGTTCAAAGTAATATTAATACGTTAAGGAGTAATTTGTAAAACACGCACACGGCTTTGCCTAAAGATACAAGGAAAGATCTGTGTGGTGCTCGGTAGATAATTACAGTTAAAGATCATTTACATTGATATAAACGTGTTAGTTGTATTTCTGTGGATATATCTGGCCTGCGTACACGTGTCTCTAACAAAGGGCGGGACTAGCGTACACGACGCAAGGGCCGACGCACGGAGCGTATATTACGCAACGAAGCGTCTGGATACGCCCACGTGATACAAATCACACGATAGTATTGTTTTAGTAGTCGATACGGAGGCAACGCGATAATAGCGCAAATCAATCTCAGTGTCCTAAATTTTAGCGTAAATAATCCTTCTCTGGTTGTAACTCCTTTCGGGACTAGACTGCGATACTGAATGAAAGGGATTTCTGCGCAGAAACGAAAGTAAAGAGTATATGAGGTGAAAGTGTGTGTATACATATATAAGTTTCTCATTTTTGGGTGGAACCACAGGAAATCATCGAGTTCTCGTGAGGTACATACGTGAAAGTGACGGCACGGTGGCTTGGGAGGCATCCCTTGTTAAACATATTAAAATAAGAGCATTAGAGTATAGCAGACCAGGAGGTCTACTGTAGCACAGACCAGGAGGTCACGGACCAGGAGGTCCAGGTACAGCAGACTAGGAAGTCCGCTATAGATAAGAGTCAAGAAGCACAACACCAGGAAGGGTTGGTGCGGTACCCATATAGGCCATTAAGCTCCGGCTGAAGGAATTCGCAGCCACAATTTTCGATTCCGTTGGTCGTTCCGCACATAAGATTAGTTGCTTATGTGCAGAACGATTGTACCGCATGTAATTGTGTGCATTAGTTAGTAACTTGACCCAGTACCATTTGCGTACGCTAGAGGGGTCATAAACGCTATTTGTACATTCTAACGTGATTTGTGTAATTTTTTTTATTTTAAGGGAGATTCGCTGGTCACTCGGGAATTCTCTAACAACCAATAGTTACTGGGAAGGGTTAAGTGCTCTTCGGATCACACCCACTTGTTCCAGTAAATAGAGGTTCAGGTCGCAGGGGCCCTAGGTTGAGTACGCCAGCGCTAAGGCAGTGTGTGGGCGTATTGGTCGACGTGGGCGAGTGAGTGGAGGTACTCGGTAAACTTCCACCGCCGGCCTACCCCGGACATCTTGGTTTTTGTAAGGGTTCGCTGAAGACCCTGATTTGAAGGTCAGAGGTAGTTAAAGCAACACCTGCAAAGATGGGGGCCAGTTGTTCAGGTAGGGGGCGATCAACCCCGGTTCAGGTTGACTTAGTAAACCGGCCAATAGGGTCGGCAAGGTATATCATGTGTGAAAAATACGGATCACACACAGAGGTTTTGTGCAATGAATGGGAAAGAATGACTGTGCATGACGGGGAAAAGTTCCCACGGGTAGGCAGTTTTAGCCCCGAAGTGTTACAAAATCTAAGGAGAAGGATATGTCTCATTAAATATGCAAAGAGACGGATCAAACATTATGATTATTTACAATTATGGCAACAGGAAGGTGAAATACAAAGAGGATTGGCTCAAGCGGCTGGATCTAACCCTATCAGGAAACTGATAGCCACCGCGCCACCACCACCATACATAACGGGAGAGAAAGTGGTTACAGAGAATGACACACTGGTGTATGATAAACATGCACTTAGTAACTGTATAGATGTTAAGAATAATGTAACTAAGATTGTTGATGCTAATACTAACCCGTGCAAGCTGTACCCTGTTTTAAACTTTCCCCAGGATTGTGACCAAGAGGATGAGCCCACAACAATATCAGCACTCTCTCTAGCAGCCACCATAGCAGAAACAACAGTGGGCACGGCCCAACCAGTAAGAGCAGTATCAAAGGCCCCTAGTGGAGGGACAGGTGAGGTCGTATCAACTGGTAAGTACGGCACTGTACAATATGCAGAAACCATTACACCACATGTTGTAGAATCTACTCAGAATGATGTTATTGAACTTAATCCCGTTAGGGTAATTGCAGTACCAAATGGGAAAACTGACACTTCAGGAGTCACTCCTGTCAGACACATCGCCATGCACTGCCCCTTTTCCCGAACGGAATTAAGATCAATGGTGTCTGAATTCCCTGATCCTAGGAAAGATTTAGTTGCAAGCCAGAAGTACATTAGAGAGCTAGGAAATACTGTGGAGCCCAATAACAAGGATTGGCGGATATTGCTGAGGGCATGTTTACCCTCCAATGTCGACTCAGCGAGATTTATAGCTGACTGTAAATTAGACGAAGAGGTACCCCTTACGGATGTGTACAACCAAGATAATGTAAAGAGAATACATTTACAGTTAGGAGAGTATTTCCCAGCTGTTGCCAAATGGAACAAAGTTTTCTCCATCAAACAAAAAGAGGGAGAAACAGCTGTTGATTATTTTCATCGGGCACTGCAGGAAATGGCTAAGTATACAGGGATAGAAGACATTAAAACAAATGTGAATCATAGAGAAGTAGCAGTATCTGTGTTAATGGATGGTTTAAAGGAAGTATTGAGGACGAGGGTACAGACCACCCAACCATGTTGGAGAGGTTTGTCGGTGGCTACTTTGAGAGAGGCTGCTATTGATCATGATAGGAACATCACCAGACACAGGGAGTCGCAGAGTGATAAGTTGATGGCCGTAAGTATACAGGCCCTGACCACAAGGCCACCTCAGTATAAGTCTCCGACCCCTGTGGGTAAGTCAAATGTGGTAACTTGTTATTACTGTCATAATGAGGGACATTTTGCACGAGACTGTAGATTGAAAAATGCACAAAAATCATATCAACCCCCTAGACAACAACATGACACACGAAATTGGGATCAAGGACCGCAGAGACGGAGTTATGAGCCACACGCAGGGGAAACAAAAAGGTATCCCCCAAGAAGAGACTGGCAAGTCTCTGATAGTTCCCATTTACCCCCTTCACAGGTAATAGCTGCCAGCGCAATGCAGGGAGGCCACCACATACAATAGGGGTGGGGCCACACCTGTAGTCTGCAGCCAGTGAAATTAATTGCGAGCCTTGGAAGTGAACCCGAGGTCACAATTGATGTAGCTGGTAAATCTCTAAATTTCCTTGTAGATACGGGGGCGGCCAAGTCAGTGATAAATTCGACCGTGGGCATGAGAACCACTGGTAAAACAATTCCAGCCATGGGAGTAACAGGAGTAGTACAGCACTACCCTTTAAGCAAACCTGCAGAGATTACGATAGGGCCTTTGCATACCAAGCATTCTTTTCTGCTGGCTGCATCGGCTCCGACTAATCTCCTAGTGAGAGATTTACTGTGCAAAATGGGATGTGTCATATATTGTACTCCTGAAGGTGTGTTCTTGGACATACCCGAAAACCACGCTCAGGAAGTGCAGGATATGCTAGACTCCCCAACAAGATTAATGTCCCACACTGTTGTTGTAAATAGGTGTCCGTCCAAGGTAGAGGAAATGATTTCCCAGATACCAGAATCACTTTGGACCAAGGATGGACAAGACACTGGATTAATGGCAAACGTAGCCCCAGTAGTTGTACAAGTAAAAGATGGTAGGATAGCTCCAAAAATCCCACAATACCTTCTGAAGCCAGAGGTGGAGTTAGGAGTTTACCCTGTAATAGAGCGCTTGCTACAACAGGGCATTCTGGTAAGGACGTCCAGCACTGCCAATAGTCCCATCTTCCCTGTTAAAAAGAGTGGGGGGAGGGGTTACAGATTAGTGCAGGATCTAATAGGGATCAACAAAATAGTTGAGAGTCAATTCCCCGTAGTGCCAAATCCAGCTGTCATCCTTATGCAAATCCCTCCCACTGCCAAATTTTTCACTGTGATTGACCTCTGCTCCGCTTTCTTCTCGGTACCTCTGCACCCTGACAGTCAATACTTATTCGCATTTACATACAGAGGAGTTCAGTACACCTGGACTCGCTTACCACAAGGTTTCATTGACAGTCCAAGTATTTTCTCACAGGCCTTGCATGATTGTTTACAGTCTTTTCAACCTGAGAGCGGATCAATATTAATACAATACGTAGATGACTTACTGCTATGTTCGGATTTGCTCGAATCGTCCCTGAGAGATACGAAACAACTCCTGTTTCATCTTTCAGACACTGGACACAAGGTTTCCAAAGATAAGTTACAATTATGCCAGACCAGGGTGAAGTATTTGGGACACTGTCTGACACAAGGACTGAGACACCTCACCGCTGATAGAATTCAAGCAATTTGTGACATGACCCTGCCACAAACCCAGCAACAGATTAGAACATTTTTAGGAATGTGTGGGTATTGCCGTAACTGGATCCCAGGTTTTTCCATACTAGCCTTGCCTTTGCAGGAGATGGTCTCCTCAAACAAACCTGACCGGATTTCGCACACAGACGAGTCTGAGATGGCATTTGAGAGACTTAAACAGTGCCTAACGCAGGCACCAGCATTAGGTATGCCAGATTATGGAAAACCCTTTGAACTGTACGGAACAGAGAGTGCTGGGTGCGCAGCAGGTGTCTTAACCCAGAAGCATGGTGATGCCAGCAGGCCGGTAGCCTACTATAGCGCTCAGCTAGACACGGTAGCGCGATCCTTCCCCACATGCTTGCGAAGTGTTGCAGCAATAGCATTGCTAGTAAGTAAAAGCGAAGATGTAGTGCTAGTACACAATCTCACAATTCATACACCACATGCAGTGTCAGCCTTACTGAATTCGGCCCAAACCAGACACGTCTCATCAGCGCGGTTTACAAGATGGGAATTGGCATTGATGGCCCCCGTAAACATCACCATAAGGAGATGCAGTGCATTAAACCCTGCAACATATCTCCCAGGTGTGCCTGGACAGGCACAAAGGGTGGAGGATGAGAGTGATGGTGAAGGAGGATTTAGTAGGGAAAATGACACGCATGATTGTATGGAATATTTGACCCAAAATTTCACGGCAAGGCCTGACATCAGTGACAACCCACTGGAAGATGTAGATTTTACTTTCTACACTGACGGTAGTTGTCACAGACAGACGGACTCGGGAGACTTGTGTACTGGATACGCAGTCGTAGATGACCAAGGTACCATAGAAGCGGAACCCCTAGGCCCACCACACTCAGCACAAGTTGCTGAACTGGTTGCCCTAACCAGAGCATGCGAATTGGCTAAAGGCAAGTCAGCCAATATCTACACAGATTCTAGGTACGCCTTCGGAGTAGTCCATGATTTCGGAGCCCTATGGCGCCTCAGAAATTTCATGATGGCAGCTGGCACACCTGTAGCGCATGCAGCCCACATCAAAAGACTTCTAACAGCGATACAGGAACCCGACAGAGTGGCTGTTATCAAGTGTAAAGCTCACACCTATAGCCAAGACACGGTATCACTTGGTAACAGCCGAGCAGACGAAGCTGCTAAATCAGCAGCCGGTAACCCCATACAGACAGACAGTAGACAACTGATGGTATTTAATACTGTAAACACACAGAAATTATATGAAATGCAAAATTTGTGTTCACCACAAGAAAAGGCAGTTTGGAGGTCAAAAGGATATGGCCAGGAGTCCTCAGGACTCTGGACAGATGGACAGGGTAAGCCAGTGGCACCCAGAGCATACCTTCCAAGTCTAGCGGAAGCGGCACATGGGCTGACTCATCTAGGCAAAGAAGGAAAGTGTAAGTTGGTAAGAGTTTATTGGTGCGCCCCAGGATTTTCTTCTCATGCGGGTAAAAGAGCAATGACATGTCTCACCTGCTTGAGGAAGAATATCGGAAAGGCAATACCAACAGAGCCATCCCACATCCCTCCTACAGATGGTCCTTTTCAGGTGATACAAATTGATTTAATACAATTGCCACCTTGTAGAAATTTAAAGTATGTATTGGTCTGTATTGACGTGTTCTCAAATTGGGTTGAAACATTTCCCGCGGCCACAAATACCGCTGTATTTACTGCAAAGAAAATTGTGCAGGAATTTGTGTGTAGGTATGGTATCCCTAGAATCATTGAGAGTGATAGGGGTACCCATTTTACAGGTGAAGTCTTTCAAACAATGTGTAAGTTGATGGGAATTAATAGTAAGCTGCACACTCCGTACCACCCCCAGGCGAGTGCGAAAGTGGAAAGAGTAAACAGCACTATTAAAAACAAATTAAGCAAGGTAATGGCTGAAACAGGACTGTTATGGCCCGAAGCTTTGCCAATTGTATTATACAGCATCAGAACCACTCCCAGGTCCCCTCTTAATCTGCCTCCTTTTGAAATTCTGTTTGGTCGACAACCCCATGTTATGATTAACCCCCAGGATGATTTGAAATGTAACAATGAAGTAACTTTTAAGTACTTGGTTAAGATGAGTAAGCAATTGAGGAATCAGAATGATAATCTAAAGTTGGTAATTCCTGATTTGCCAGACAGTAATTGTCATGACATTGAACCCGGGGATTATGTAATGATACAGAATTTTCTACGCTCAGGTTGCCTTATTGACAGATGGGAAGGACCATATCAAGTCTTATTGACCAGCACAACAGCATTGAAGGTTGCCGAGAGAGAGACTTGGGTCCATTCGTCTCATTGTAAAAAGGTCACTGACCCAGAGAGGTCCCGTGATAAAGAACAGACGGTAGAGGTTGTATCACTAGAGTGTCTGTTCAGGGAAGATTGAGACGACACCTGAGCGCTGAGAATAATAAGATTGGAGGCGTTTGTCGAGCCAGATTTTTTTTTCCCATTTGTTATTTTCTCCAGTTCCCATCTCCCTCCTATTTCCCTTCCCCCTTCTTATTTTTCTCCTTTTACTCCTCTAAGATGGACTTGCCCCAAGAGACTGTGATCCGGATTTTCCTGTTGACCATGATGTTGACCAGAGCAGTCTGTTTCGGTGAGAGTACCATGGAGGTCGAGAAAAGATCTGGAATGGGTTCTGATGACCAGGATGGAGGCGTAAATTTCCAAGAGCAACATAATCTCAGAGTAAAGGCGAGTATCAGAAAACGATCTGGTAGCATTGACAATAGAAGGAATTGTGAAGGATTGTTAGCTGAAGAGAACTGCATCTGTAGGCATTGTGACAATATAGTTGAGGATGGGTGCATCAAGAAATGTCAGTCCAGTTTTAATATCCACATGGACCGGCATCCATTGAGTGACTATCACTCCTTAGTGGGTAAAGTGTTAAACCAGACAGACTGTTGGGTATGCTCTCAAGTACCTCAAGGTCATAGCAAATCAGGACTAGTACCATTCCCTTTAACTGTAGGAGAGGTACTTGAGTTAAGTGGTGGGAGGCCGGTGGACAAGAGGTTTAATATCTCTAGTCCTCCTAGTTTGAAGCTCCACCAGTATCATGTGGATAGGTCTTTAGTATGCTTTAACATTTCCAATCCCCAAAAGCCGGGAAATTGGGAAGTGTCATGGAGTAATCAAACCATGACATTTTCACACAGAGCCGACAGAATGCCTATAGACACAGAACTTATACGCCAGATAGTCGAGAATAGAAAATGTTTCCGGTATAGGTACACTTTAGGAAGTAGGACCATGCGAGTTGGAGAAGTATCACCAGGATACTGTGCACATATCGTACAACCGTATACGTGTACTAGACAGATGGGAGAGTTAGGGTTAGGAGATTTCACATGGAAAATTTGTAACATGGTAATGTCATACTCCGTCCCATATGTTCTCCGCGATGATGCATATTTCATATGCGGGAGGAAGGAGTATAAGTGGCTTGCCCCAAACTCAGAGGGATTGTGTTATATTGGAAAAGTACTGCCTGAAGTAATGACTGTATCCCATATCAAAATGAAAGACATTCACCGTGGTGCCCAAGCTCCTTATACTCACACGTCGTTAAACGGCACCTGATAGAGAGGACAGAGCATTCGGCCTCTGATCTGATCCATGAATCCACCGGGATTCAATTCCTACTCGCGTTAGATATCACTCGTACTGCCAGAGGAGTGATAAATTATAGATATATATCTGCGCTAGCAAATTTGTTAGACAATATCACCGAAATGTATGACGACACGTTCAGGTACACTGGGAAAGAGTTACAAGCCTACAAAACAGAGCTGGTTCAGCATAGGATGATTCTCAATTACCTCACAGCTGTGACAGGCAGGTATTGTGTTACCCTAGCAACTCAATATGGAATAAAAGACTGCACGTATATTACAAACAGCACTGAGGACACGGCCGAGGTCATAGACCAAAAGATGGATGACATTTTACACTTAAAGTGGGAGTTCCGAAGGAGACACAATCTCACTCTCGCTGCTGTGGGTAATGAGCTGACCAGTTGGGTGTCATGGTTGAACCCACGAAATTGGTTCTCGGGCTTAGGAGAATGGGCCCAAGGCATTATCATGGATGTAGGGAAATTTTTCTTGTGTATTCTGGGAGTCGTCATATTTGTTGGCCTGATATTTAGATGCGTTCGGATTTTAACGAAGTTTAAAGGTAATACCAGAGTGATGAGTCTGAGGAGCGAGGACACTGTAATAACCACAACTAATTTGATTTATGACCCAACGATAGAGACAATGTTGTGATGAAAATGTGATTCCACGGTCCGTTTCTTTCACTCATTTCTCCTTTGTTTTCCTCCAAGGTACAAAGACATCCGCTTGGAAGAAGAATTTGACAACCTCTTTTACACAGACCATTGATGGACTATGCCACAGACCCCCAATATCCCTAGTGACTATTACTTTTATGATAGCCCAATACTTTAGAGACTGTAATTTTATGGACAATGGAACAGCTTTTGCTCGCTATTTATAGCAAAAGCACCGAGAGATATCAGACAACATGTACATCAAGACAAGACATCAGACAAAACCTCAATCGGCGACTATTTAAACTCACATAGTTTACGACTGCATTTATAACGATTGTTTCTTATCTTCATCTCTACAACCTTCAGGTAATGACACACATAGTCGACAGGGAATATAGACACATATATCAGCATTCACATGTTCACCCCATTCATGTATCATCAACTAAATGTGCTCCCCCATTTGTTGCAACCAAAAGCCGAAAAGAGCTCGGTAAAGTTTGACAGCCCATCCACAGACCCTTAATATGGGATAAAAAGGATTCAAATGTATACTTCGCAATACCTCGAAGCTTGATTTAAAACACGTACGGCACGATGATACATGACCCCTCAAACATGGATTCATACACACATGCTTCTACTATCTCACTAGGTCATACTTTTCCCACCTTCTCCTCTCCTCCCTTTACCCAATCATAAAAAGGTATTTACATGATGACATATATTTTTCTGTTTGAACTGTTTAGGAAGTGGCAGTTATTGATGACTGCCAAAGGGTGGACTGTCAAAGTCGAAAAATATCATGCTACACGTTGCCATATATTCACCCCATGCGCTTGCCCGCTGCACGTGCACATTTTCTCCCGTGCGTACGCATACTCGCAGTTGCGTGACAGCGCCTCCACGGCCGTGCGCTCGGGCGCGTGGTATGTGCATTTACGGTAGAGTTTGTGTGCGTCTGGCGGGCGACTCAATCGTTACATAGTAAATCCAAATAGTATGTTTTATAGATAATGTTCCCCTTGATGATAACTGTAAGTTTGTTTATTGTAACTGGTCACTGGACAGAGGAATTCCTCTTTGCATGATACGAAGGGTCAGACAGGGTTTGAGCAGTGGTGTTTGGTACCTAACTAAAGAACATTTTATTAGAAACAATCCGGTGCTGGTTAGGTAAAGATTAATCGCTCCTGCGTATAGTTATGTCTATTAGTAGTTTCTGGACATTTACTATATTTGCGGTTCATAATCCATGCGGCGGGAATCCTGAGATTCCCTCCCACCTGAGCAGTTCGATATAGTCACAGCCCACCTGTTCAAACTAACCTATGACCTTTTGTTATAATGCGGGGAGACATTCCTGTGTCCAATGAACAATGAGATTATAGGTCCCTTTGTAGTGTACTGTACGCAGTGTATATAAGAACAGCCAGCCTGGCCAGCTCAGTCTTCTCTCCACAACGGTTTTCATCATTGACTAACTAGAGAGCTGGTACCAGGACTGCGCAGCGATCATTCCCAGTGTGTAAGTTATTCTCTGTAACCAACTTATTCTCTGTTTGTATTTGCCATATTCTCTCTCTCTCTCTCTCTCTCTCTCTGTTATTGTATAGGAATAAGACGCTATTGTATATTTATGTGTAGTTATTCTGCTTAGATATTGATGTTAGGCTGTAGTGTATGAACTGTTAACTGTTTTCCCCTTTTTACATAGCTAAATATTGTTAGTAAAGGTGTTGGAACCTTAGCAAGGTATTGTGTGTTTATTACATTACTGAGGGTATTCGGAGCGTCTCAATCGCTCAAGCAGCTTTTGTATTAACAAGGTTAAGCAGCGTTATATCGCTACAGTATTTCAGTAGTAAGATTTACAGTACAAACTCAATCTTTCAGTGTGTTGCATACAAGGTTTACTGAGTGTCATCCCGTGAGCGTCTGCGCCGCTCGTGTTCCCCTCGTGGTCACGAGCGTCCGCTATGCTGGTAGCGTAGCATTACGGTAGTCGGCCGCCTATAGCGTGCTCGACACCAAGCGTTAAGCTGTGAGCGAGCGTGCCGCATGTCCGTCTCGACCACGGCTAAGCGTCTGCTACGCTAAGTGCGTACCCTTACGGTACCCCATACGCCAGTTGCGTACTGAGTCTCTTACCCACATATAGTGAATGTTATACGATAAATAATTAGCTTTATCAATATATATATATTTCCAAGAGTTCAGACCATGAATGTTATTACCCTAGATATCTAAATGTCTGGTATGTGGTTTGTCAGCTGTTTCTAATCGAGTTCTTTCCAGTTATTGTCTTCTTGTTTGTCCTGCTTTCAAGTAAGACAATGACAATCCAGTTTTTACTGTCTTCAACAGATACTGGACAACTCTAGAACAATGGGGGTAACCAAAGGTATTTGCCTTCTTCATAGGATTACAAAGCTTTGCGTAAACAAGTCAGTCTGGTACATTGTGCTGGAGTTTCTAGGAGGATAATTTATGTGTGAACTATAACTTGCTACTAGAAGGATGTACAGACAGTGGGGTATATTTACTAAGGTCCCAATTTTGACCGAGATGCCGTTTTTTCTTCAAAGTGTCATCTCGGTAATTTACTATGCAAAAATCACGGCAGTGATGAGGGCATTCGTAATATTTTGGAAGTCCTAGGAAAAAATCACGAATCAATACACCATCGGTCAAATACGCCTGCAATTTGGTAGAAATTGGGAATTTACTAAAAAGTGCAAAACACAAACACTGCCGACAATAGCCAAACACTGCCGTGCTAAAATACAAATCGTGAAAAAGTGCTAAAAAAAAACAGACTTGCTTTTTTATCCCATGTTTGTATAGGCATGCACGGGTCCATGAGATCCGTGCATGTTTTTCAGTGGGAAGGGGGGGGAAATGTTATAAATTTTCAAAAAAAAAATGCGTGGGGTCCCCCCTCCTAAACCACACCAGCCTCGGGCTCTTTGAGCTGGCCCTGGTTGCAAAAATATGGGAAAAAAATTGACAGGGGTTCCCCCATATTTAAGCAACCAGCACCGGGCTCTGCGCCTGGTCCTGGTTTCAAAAATACGGGGAACAAAAAGAGTAGGGGTCCCCCGTATTTTTGAAACCAGCACCGGGCTCCACTAGCTGGACAGATAATGCCACAGCCGGGGGTCACTTTTATACAGTGCCTTGCGGCCGTGGCATCAAATATCCAACTAGTCACCCCTGGCCGGGGTACCCTGGGGGAGTGGGGACCCCTTCAATCAAGGGGTCCCCCCCCAGCCACCCAAGGGCCAGGGGTGAAGCCCGAGGCTGTCCCCCCCATCCAATGGGCTGTGGATGGGGGGCTGATAGCCTTTGTTCAAAGTAATGAATATTGTTTTTAGTAGCAGTACTACAAGTCCCAGCAAGCCTCCCCCGCAAGCTGGTACTTGGAGAACCACAAGTACCAGCATGCGGCGGAAAACCGGGCCCGCTGGTACCTGTAGTACTACTACTAAAAAAATACCCCAATAAAGACATCACACACACACCTTAAAAGTATAACTTTAATACATACATGCACACCAACATACATACATACTTACCTATGTTCCCACGCAGGTCGGTCCTCTTCTCCAGTAGAATCCATGGTGTACCTGTAGAAAAAATTATACTCACATAATCCATGGTTGAAGGCTCCTCTGCTTGTAATCCTTTTGTAATCCACGTACTTGAAAAAATAAAAAAACGGACACCCGATAACGAACTGAAAGGGGACCCATGTTTTCACATGGGACCCCTTTCCCCGAATGCCAGAAACCCACTCTGACTGATGTCTAAGTGGGTTTCTTCAGCCAATCAGGGAGCGCCACGTTGTGGCATCCTCCTGATCGGCTGTGTGCTCCTGTACTGTATGACAGGCGGCACACGGCAGTGTTACAATGTAGCGCCTATGCGCTCCATTGTAACCAATGGTGGGAACTTTCAGGTCAGCGGTGAGGTCACTTTCGGTCAACCGCTGACCTGAAAGTTCCCACCATTGGTTACAATGGAGCGCATAGGCGCTACATTGTAACACTGCCGTGTGCCGCCTGTCATACAGTACAGGAGCACACAGCCGATCAGGAGGGTGCTACAACGTAGCGCTCCCTGATTGGCTGAAGAAACCCACTTAGACATCAGTCAGAGTGGGTTTCTGGCATTCGGGGACAGGGGTCCCATGTGAAAACTTGGGTCCCCTTTCAGTTCGTGGTCGGGTGTCCGTTTTTTTATTTTTTCAAGTACGTGGATTACAAAAGGATTACAAGCAGAGGAGCCTTCAACCATGGATTATGTGAGTATCATTTTTTCTACAGGTACACCATGGATTCTACTGGAGATGAGGACCGACCTGCGTGGGAACATAGGTAAGTATGTATGTATGTTGGTGTGCATGTATGTATTAAAGTTATACTTTCAAGGTGTGTGTGTGTTGTCTTTATTGGGGTATTTTTTTAGTAGTAGTACTACAGGTACCAGCAGGCCCATTTTTCCGCCGCATGCTGGTACTTGTGGTTCTCCAAGTACCAGCTTGCGGGGGAGGCTTGCTGGGCCTTGTAGTACTGCTACTAAAAACCATATCAATCACTTTGAACAAAGGCTATCAGCCCCCCATCCGCAGCCCATTGGATGGGGGGGACAGCCTCGGGCTTCACCCCTGGCCCTTGGGTGGCTGGGGGGGGGACCCCTTGATTGAAGGGGTCCCCACTCCCCCAGGGTACCCCGGCCAGGGGTGACTAGTTGGATATTTGATGCCACGGCCGCAAGGCACTGTATAAAAGTGATCCCCTGCTGTGGCATTATCTGTCCAGCTAGTGGAGCCCGGTGCTGGTTTCAAAAATACGGGGGATCCCTACGCTTTTTGTCCCCCGTATTTTTGGAACCAGGACCAGGCGCAGAGCCCGATGCTGGTTGCTTAAATATGGGGGAACCCCTGTCCATTTTTTCCCCATATTTCTGCAACCAGGATCGGCTCAAAGAGCCCGAGGCTGGTTTGCCTTAGGAGGGGGGACCCCACGCAATTTTTTTTTAAATTTTAACACTGTTTTTTTTTTTTAACAAGGTGCACAATGAAGCCCAGCACGGATCTCTCAGATCCGGCCGAGATTCATTGTATTAAAGTCGGCAGTGTTTTACAAGTCACTCACGTAAAACACTGCCAAAAAAAACGAATGACATCGACATCGGAAAACCCGAAAATACAGAATACGGCAGCTTAGTAAATTAGTCGTAATCAATTCAAAAAGTTGCATATTTACACTTTCGATGTCATTCGTGATTGAACTTTGACCTCAAACGGGAAAATACGAATCTTAGTAAATTTACCCCAGTGTGTGATTTATGCATTATATGGGTAAAATATTGAATATGGCTTTTGATGACTTTTCCGTGCGAATGCATATGCTACCGTATTTAATAATACTACGTGCTAACACGCAAGACCGCGTGAGCGGTTATACGTAGCTTGCGTGTATGTGTACGCACGGCAGAACAAGCATGCGCACTGAGGCCATCTGTGTGTTGTTTGCACGTGATGTGTGTACCTTTGGCAGTCATCAATAACTGCCACTCTTAACTAATAAATAAAAAATATTACCTATACAGTATATATAAAGCATGGATGATCGGGGGAGAGTTGTAGGTGGGAAACATATAGCCTAGTGGGATAGTAAAAGCATGTATATATGACTCAATGTCTGAGAGGCATGTATCATCGTGCCGTATATGTTCTAAGTAAGCTTCGAGGTATTGCGAAGTATACATTAAATCCTTCTCATCCCGTATTAAGGTTCTGTACTTGGGCAAACAAACACTACCGAGCTCCTTTCGGGCAAGGGCTTTTGACCCTCACCTCTTCGGCTTCTAATACCAACAAATGGGGAGCACACTTAGCTGATGATACATGGAGGGGGAACATATGTGAATGCTACTATATGTGTTTAACACCTGTCGACTATGTGTGCCATTAACTGAGGGTTGCAGAGATGAAGATAAGACACATATAGATATAAAAAAAATACATTCACATAAACATTGGGCAGGGTTGACATCTTTTCCGGTTAGACGTTTCTGGGTAAAGGGGGAGACAGAGAAAAATGGTGAAAGAAACAGGCCATGAAGTTCATTTGCAATCCTTATCACAACACTGTTTCTATTGATGGGTCATAAACCAAATCTGCTGCGGTAACAACGCACTCGCTCCTTAGACTCATCAAATTTGTGCCGTGCTTCCGCCGCGTTAAAATTCGAATATAAGACCAATAATTATGATGGCTCCCAGGATACAAAGAAGAATCTTTCCCACACTCATAATAACATTCTGTGCCCACTCTCCTAACCCTGAGTACCATTTGCGTCAGTTCAGCCATGAGACCCAGCCGGTCAGTTCCTTACCCACAGCCGTCAAGGTAAGGTTGTGCTTCCAAATTTCAACAAATGGGGGTAATCTGCGCACTGGGGTAGTTTGGCTGTTTGGGATGTGCTGCTAATCAAAAGGGTGTCCTTGCCATTTAATTAAACAACGTAAAACAAATGGTTTTTAACCTGACTGCACTCATCCCCTACAGTTCTAAATGATTGTGAAAGAATTCTACTCAGTATACTGGATACTAATTAAAAGGATAGGTTTTACTTGCATACAAAATGATTGGAATCACACTCAAAAATGCAGTGAAATGAGAATGAAAAAATAATACTGAAATACAACATGAAACGAATATAACGGTCATGTGCTCCAATGGTGAGCACTTGTCATACAACTCTGTCCTTGTGCCACTGACATTAACAATCAATTCCTTAATAGCACACAGACTAATGAGCTGGAAATGGTTAATAAAGTCAAGATGTGGTTCCTTAAGAGTCTAAAAAGGCTCACGGGTAAAAGGTATCCCTGGTCCTGACTGGACTGTGGAAGTTTCTTTCAATGTCTGTCTTTATAACAGAGGACGGCGTGGGGAGGTGCGCTACTGCCACAGGTTCCCCCGTGACCACGACTAGCCCAGCAAGTGTTGCAGGCTCACGGGGAGATCCATAGCAGGACAAACCAATAGAGTGGGCACACGAGCAGAGCGGCACGTCTGTCCGGAGCCGCCGAGAGATCCCGCTGCCCCCCCCCCCCCCGCACCTGTACCCCTTATCACTACCGCCGCAACAAGAGTGCACTTACACCTGCTTTCACTCACAGAGGTACGGGACGCCGTCCTCTGTTATAAAGACAGACATTGAAAGAAACTTCCACAGTCCAGTCAGGACCAGGGATACCTTTTACCCGTGAGCCTTTTTAGACTCTTAAGGAACCACTTCTTGACTTTATTAACCATTTCCAGCTCATTAGTCTGTGTGCTATTGCACACATGCTTAATACCACAAGGAATTGATTGTTAATATCAGTGGCACAAGGACAGAGTTGTATGACAAGTGCTCACCATTGGAGCACATGTCCGTTATATTCGTTTCATGTTGTATTTTAGTATTATTTTTTCGTTCTCATTTCACTGCATTTTTGAGTGTGATTACAATCATTTTGTATGCAAGTTAAACCTATCCTTTTAATTAGTATCCAGTATACTGCGTAGAATTCTTTCACAATCATTTAGAACTGTAGGGGATGAGCGCAGTAAGGTTAAAAACCATTTGTTTTAAGGTTGTGCTTCCTCCTGAACTCCCACTTCAACTGTAAGATCTCATCCATATTTTGATCGATGATCTCCGTGGGGTCATCAGTGCTATTCATAATATACGTACAGCACTTCACGCCATATTGAGTTGCTAGGGTAACACAGTACCCACCTGTCACAGCTGTAACGTAATTGAGGACCATCCTGTGCTGAATGAGCTCCTTCTTGTAGGCTTGTAACTCCCTTCCTGTGTACCTGAAGGTGTCATCATACATCTTAGTGATATTATCTATCACGTTCGCTAGCGCATGGATGTACCTATAATTTATAGTTCCTCTGGCAGTACGGGTTATATCTAATGCGAGTAGGAACTGAATCCAGGTGGATTTGTGGATCAAATCAGAGTCTGCGTGCTCTGCCCTAAATATGGGGTGTATCTTGATGATGTGTTCATAATGGGTATGAGTATAAGGAGTCTGAGCACTGCGGTGAACATCTTTCATTTTGTCGTGGGAAATAGTCATGACCTCTGGTAGTACTCTCCCAATATAACACAATCCCTCAGAGCTCGGAGTAAGCCACTTGTATGCTTTCCTCCCACATATGAAATAGGCATCATCTGGGAGAACATAGGGAACAAAATGTAACAACACCATATTGCAAATCTTCCATGTAAAGAAACCAATCCCTAGTTCTCTCATTTATTCAGTACAAGTATTGGGCTGGATGATATGGGCACAATACTAGAGATGAGCGGGTTCGGTTCCTCGGAATCCGAACCCGCCCGAACTTCATGTTTTTTTTCACGGGTCCGAGCGACTCGGATCTTCCCGCCTTGCTCGGTTAACCCGAGCGCGCCCGAACGTCATCATGACGCTGTCGGATTCTCGCGAGGCTCGGATTCTATCGCGAGACTCGGATTCTATATAAGGAGCCGCGCGTCGCCGCCATTTTCACTCGTGCATTGAGATTGATAGGGAGAGGACGTGTCTGGCGTCCTCTCCATTAGAATAGAGATAGATTAGATAGAGAGAGAGAGATTGTGCAGAGTCGCAGACAGAGTTAGTTTACCACAGTCAGTGACCAGTGCAGTTGCTAGTTAACTTTTATTTAATATAATATATCCGTTCACTTCTCTCTGCTATATCCGTTCTCTGCCTGAAAAAAAAAACGATACACAGCACAGTCAGTCACACAGTGTGACTCAGTCTGTGTGCACTCAGCTCAGCCCAGTGTGCTGCACAGTCATCAATGTATAAATTAAAAGCTTATAATTAATTGTGGGGGAGACTGGGGAGCACTGCAGGTTGTTAGCAGGAGCCAGGAGTACAATTATATTAATTAACAGTGCACACTTTTGCTGCAGGAGTGGTGACCAGTGCCTGACCACCAGTATAGTATTGTTGTATACTACTAATATCTCTTTAAATATCAACCAGTCTATATTAGCAGCAGACACAGTACAGTGCGGTAGTTCACGGCTGTGGCTACCTCTGTGTCGGCACACGGCAGGCAGTCCGTCCGACCAGAATTGTATTATTTATTATTATATACCTACCACCTAACCGTGTTTTTTTTTTCATTCTTTATACCGTCATAGTGTCATCCTAATTGTTACGAGTATACTACTATCTCTTTATCAACCAGTGTACAGTGCGGTAGTTCACGGCTGTGGCTACCTCTGTGTCGGCACACGGCAGGCAGTCCGTCCGACCAGAATTGTATTATTTATTATTATATACCTACCACCTAACCGTGGTTTTTTTTTCATTCTTTATACCGTCATAGTGTCATCCTAATTGTTACGAGTATACTACTATCTCTTTATCAACCAGTGTACAGTGCGGTAGTTCACGGCTGTGGCTACCTCTGTGTCGGCACACGGCAGGCAGTCCGTCCGACCAGAATTGTATTATTTATTATTATATACCTACCACCTAACCGTGGTTTTTTTTTCATTCTTTATACCGTCATAGTGTCATCCTAATTGTTACGAGTATACTACTATCTCTTTATCAACCAGTGTACAGTGCGGTAGTTCACGGCTGTGGCTACCTCTGTGTCGGCACACGGCAGGCAGTCCGTCCGACCAGAATTGTATTATTTATTATTATATACCTACCACCTAACCGTGGTTTTTTTTTTCATTCTTTATACCGTCATAGTGTCATCCTAATTGTTACGAGTATACTACTATCTCTTTATCAACCAGTGTACAGTGCGGTAGTTCACGGCTGTGGCTACCTCTGTGTCGGCACACGGCAGGCAGTCCGTCCGACCAGAATTGTATTATTTATTATTATATACCTACCACCTAACCGTGGTTTTTTTTTCATTCTTTATACCGTCATAGTGTCATCCTAATTGTTACGAGTATACTACTATCTCTTTATCAACCAGTGTACAGTGCGGTAGTTCACGGCTGTGGCTACCTCTGTGTCGGCACACGGCAGGCAGTCCGTCCGACCAGAATTGTATTATTTATTATTATATACCTACCACCTAACCGTGGTTTTTTTTTCATTCTTTATACCGTCATAGTGTCATCCTAATTGTTACGAGTATACTACTATCTCTTTATCAACCAGTGTACAGTGCGGTAGTTCACGGCTGTGGCTACCTCTGTGTCGGCACACGGCAGGCAGTCCGTCCGACCAGAATTGTATTATTTATTATTATATACCTACCACCTAACCGTGGTTTTTTTTTCATTCTTTATACCGTCATAGTGTCATCCTAATTGTTACGAGTATACTACTATCTCTTTATCAACCAGTGTACAGTGCGGTAGTTCACGGCTGTGGCTACCTCTGTGTCGGCACACGGCAGGCAGTCCGTCCGACCAGAATTGTATTATTTATTATTATATACCTACCACCTAACCGTGGTTTTTTTTTTCATTCTTTATACCGTCATAGTGTCATCCTAATTGTTACGAGTATACTACTATCTCTTTATCAACCAGTGTACAGTGCGGTAGTTCACGGCTGTGGCTACCTCTGTGTCGGCACACGGCAGGCAGTCCGTCCGACCAGAATTGTATTATTTATTATTATATACCTACCACCTAACCGTGGTTTTTTTTTCATTCTTTATACCGTCATAGTGTCATCCTAATTGTTACGAGTATACTACTATCTCTTTATCAACCAGTGTACAGTGCGGTAGTTCACGGCTGTGGCTACCTCTGTGTCGGCAGTCGGCAGGCAGTCCGTCCATCCATAATTGTATTATTATTATAATATATACCACCTAACCGTGGTTTTTTTATACCACCTAACCGTGGCAGTCCGTCCATAATTGTATACTAGTATCCAATCCATCCATCTCCATTGTTTACCTGAGGTGCCTTTTAGTTCTGCCTATAAAATATGGAGAACAAAAAAGTTGAGGTTCCAAAATTAGGGAAAGATCAAGATCCACTTCCACCTCGTGCTGAAGCTGCTGCCACTAGTCATGGCCGAGACGATGAAATGCCAGCAACGTCGTCTGCCAAGGCCGATGCCCAATGTCATAGTACAGAGCATGTCAAATCCAAAACACCAAATATCAGAAAAAAAAGGACTCCAAAACCTAAAATAAAATTGTCGGAGGAGAAGCGTAAACTTGCCAATATGCCATTTACCACACGGAGTGGCAAGGAACGGCTGAGGCCCTGGCCTATGTTCATGGCTAGTGGTTCAGCTTCACATGAGGATGGAAGCACTCAGCCTCTCGCTAGAAAACTGAAAAGACTCAAGCTGGCAAAAGCACCGCAAAGAACTGTGCGTTCTTTGAAATCCCAAATCCACAAGGAGAGTCCAATTGTGTCGTTTGCGATGCCTGACCTTCCCAACACTGGACGTGAAGAGCATGCGCCTTCCACTATTTGCATGCCCCCTGCAAGTGCTGGAAGGAGCACCCGCAGTCCAGTTCCTGATAGTCAGATTGAAGATGTCAGTGTTGAAGTACACCAGGATGAGGAGGATATGGGTGTTGCTGGCGCTGGGGAGGAAATTGACCAGGAGGATTCTGATGGTGAGGTGGTTTGTTTAAGTCAGGCACCCGGGGAGACACCTGTTGTCCGTGGGAGGAATATGGCCGTTGACATGCCAGGTGAAAATACCAAAAAAATCAGCTCTTCGGTGTGGAGGTATTTCACCACAAATGCGGACAACAGGTGTCAAGCCGTGTGTTCCCTTTGTCAAGCTGTAATAAGTAGGGGTAAGGACGTTAACCACCTCGGAACATCCTCCCTTATACGTCACCTGCAGCGCATTCATAATAAGTCAGTGACAAGTTCAAAAACTTTGGGTGACAGCGGAAGCAGTCCACTGACCAGTAAATCCCTTCCTCTTGTAACCAAGCTCACGCAAACCACCCCACCAACTCCCTCAGTGTCAATTTCCTCCTTCCCCAGGAATGCCAATAGTCCTGCAGGCCATGTCACTGGCAAGTCTGACGAGTCCTCTCCTGCCTGGGATTCCTCCGATGCATCCTTGCGTGTAACGCCTACTGCTGCTGGCGCTGCTGTTGTTGCCGCTGGGAGTCGATGGTCATCCCAGAGGGGAAGTCGTAAGCCCACTTGTACTACTTCCAGTAAGCAATTGACTGTTCAACAGTCCTTTGCGAGGAAGATGAAATATCACAGCAGTCATCCTACTGCAAAGCGGATAACTGAGGCCTTGGCATCCTGGGTGGTGAGAAACGTGGTTCCGGTATCCATCATTACTGCAGAGCCAACTAGAGACTTGTTGGAGGTACTGTGTCCCCGGTACCAAATACCATCTAGGTTCCATTTCTCTAGGCAGGCGATACCGAAAATGTACACAGACCTCAGAAAAAGAGTCACCAGTGTCCTAAAAAATGCAGCTGTACCCAATGTCCACTTAACCACGGACATGTGGACAAGTGGAGCAGGGCAGGGTCAGGACTATATGACTGTGACAGCCCACTGGGTAGATGTATGGACTCCCGCCGCAAGAACAGCAGCGGCGGCACCAGTAGCAGCATCTCGCAAACGCCAACTCTTTCCTAGGCAGGCTACGCTTTGTATCACCGCTTTCCAGAATACGCACACAGCTGAAAACCTCTTACGGCAACTGAGGAAGATCATCGCGGAATGGCTTACCCCAATTGGACTCTCCTGTGGATTTGTGGCATCGGACAACGCCAGCAATATTGTGTGTGCATTAAATCTGGGCCAATTCCAGCACGTCCCATGTTTTGCACATACCTTGAATTTGGTGGTGCAGAATTTTTTAAAAAACGACAGGGCCGTGCAAGAGATGCTGTCGGTGGCCAGAAGAATTGCGGGACACTTTCGGCGTACAGGCACCACGTACAGAAAACTGGAGCACCACCAAAAACTACTGAACCTGCCCTGCCATCATCTGAAGCAAGAAGTGGTAACGAGGTGGAATTCAACCCTCTATATGCTTCAGAGGTTGGAGGAGCAGCAAAAGGCCATTCAAGCCTATACAATTGAGCACGATATAGTAGGTGGAATGCACCTGTCTCAAGTGCAGTGGAGAATGATTTCAACGTTGTGCAAGGTTCTGATGCCCTTTGAACTTGCCACACGTGAAGTCAGTTCAGACACTGCCAGCCTGAGTCAGGTCATTCCCCTCATCAGGCTTTTGCAGAAGAAGCTGGAGGCATTGAAGGAGGAGCTAACACGGAGCGATTCCGCTAGGCATGTGGGACTTGTGGATGCAGCCCTTAATTCGCTTAACAAGGATTCACGGGTGGTCAATCTGTTGAAATCAGAGCACTACATTTTGGCCACCGTGCTCGATCCTAGATTTAAAGCCTACCTTGGATCTCTCTTTCCGGCAGACACAGGTCTGCTGGGGTTGAAAGACCTGCTGGTGACAAAATTGTCAAGTCAAGCGGAACGCGACCTGTCAACATCTCCTCCTTCACATTCTCCCGCAACTGGGGGTGCGAGGAAAAGGCTCAGAATTCCGAGCCCACCCGCTGGCGGTGATGCAGGGCAGTCTGGAGCGACTGCTGATGCTGACATCTGGTCCGGACTGAAGGACCTGACAACGATTACGGACATGTCGTCTACTGTCACTGCATATGATTCTCTCAACATTGATAGAATGGTGGAGGATTATATGAGTGACCGCATCCAAGTAGGCACGTCACACAGTCCGTACTTATACTGGCAGGAAAAAGAGGCAATTTGGAGGCCCTTGCACAAACTGGCTTTATTCTACCTAAGTTGCCCTCCCACAAGTGTGTACTCCGAAAGAGTGTTTAGTGCCGCCGCTCACCTTGTCAGCAATCGGCGTACGAGGTTACATCCAGAAAATGTGGAGAAGATGATGTTCATTAAAATGAATTATAATCAATTCCTCCGCGGAGACATTGACCAGCAGCAATTGCCTCCACAAAGTACACAGGGAGCTGAGATGGTGGATTCCAGTGGGGACGAATTGATAATCTGTGAGGAGGGGGATGTACACGGTGATATATCGGAGGGTGAAGATGAGGTGGACATCTTGCCTCTGTAGAGCCAGTTTGTGCAAGGAGAGATTAATTGCTTCTTTTTTGGGGGGGGTCCAAACCAACCCGTCATATCAGTCACAGTCGTGTGGCAGACCCTGTCACTGAAATGATGGGTTGGTTAAAGTGTGCATGTCCTGTTTTGTTTATACAACATAAGGGTGGGTGGGAGGGCCCAAGGATAATTCCATCTTGCACCTCTTTTTTCTTTTCTTTTTCTTTGCATCATGTGCTGATTGGGGTGGGTTTTTTGGAAGGGACACCCTGCGTGACACTGCAGTGCCACTCCTAGATGGGCCCGGTGTTTGTGTCGGCCACTAGGGTCGCTAATCTTACTCACACAGCTACCTCATTGCGCCTCTTTTTTTCTTTGCGTCATGTGCTGTTTGGGGAGGGTTTTTTGGAAGGGACATCCTGCGTGACACTGCAGTGCCACTCCTAGATGTGCCCGGTGTTTGTGTCGGCCACTAGGGTCGCTAATCTTACTCACACAGTCAGCTACCTCATTGCGCCTCTTTTTTTCTTTGCGTCATGTGCTGTTTGGGGAGGGTTTTTTGGAAGGGCCATCCTGCGTGACACTGCAGTGCCACTCCTAGATGGGCCCGGTGTTTGTGTCGGCCACTAGGGTCGCTAATCTTACTCACACAGCTACCTCATTGCGCCTCTTTTTTTCTTTGCGTCATGTGCTGTTTGGGGAGGGTTTTTTGGAAGGGACATCCTGCGTGACACTGCAGTGCCACTCCTAGATGGGCCCGGTGTTTGTGTCGGCCACTAGGGTCGCTTATCTTACTCACACAGCGACCTCGGTGCAAATTTTAGGACTAAAAATAATATTGTGAGGTGTGAGGTATTCAGAATAGACTGAAAATGAGTGTAAATTATGGTTTTTGAGGTTAATAATACTTTGGGATCAAAATGACCCCCAAATTCTATGATTTAAGCTGTTTTTTAGTGTTTTTTGAAAAAAACACCCGAATCCAAAACACACCCGAATCCGACAAAAAAAATTCGGTGAGGTTTTGCCAAAACGCGTTCGAACCCAAAACACGGCCGCGGAACCGAACCCAAAACCAAAACACAAAACCCGAAAAATTTCAGGCGCTCATCTCTACACAATACCCCTGCGATACCTTTCCAACCCACATGGTTTTGCTCTCACTTGTATACTGGTACCGAAAATACTTTCCCACTGTTGGCTATCTTGCGTACAAGTTCAGAGTCGATAGGTATCCTATCAGCTCTGTGTGAAAAGGTCATTGTCTGTTTATTCCACGTCACTTCCCAATTACCTGGTTTTCGGAAATTGGAAACATTAAAGCACAACATTGACCTATCTACATGATACTGGTGGAGCTTCAAACTAGGGGGCCTAGATATATTGAATTTCTTGTCCACCGGGCTCCCACCCCGTATTTCGAGTACCTCATCTATTGCTAAAGGGTATGGTACTAATCCTGACTTACTCTGTCCTTGAGGTTCCTGTGAGCACACCCAACATTCTGTCTGGTTTAAGACCTTACCCACTAATGAGTGGTAATCACTCAACGGATGTCGGTTCATGTCGATAATAATATTGGACTGACATCCCTGGATACACCCATCTTCAACTATGTTCTCACAATTCCTACAAATACAATATTCATCAGACAATAACCCCTCACATTGCCTCCAAGCTCCATGACTACAAGAGCGCTTACTGATACCAGCCTTTACTCGAGTGATGTGCTGCTCTTGAGATCCTACAAATCCGTACTTGCCATCAGACCCCATTCCAGATCCTTGCTCGACTTCTCTGGGACCCTCACCAAAACAAATTGTCCTAAGCAAAAACAGAATTACCAGACAAACCCGAAACGCAGTCTCTTGAGCTATATCCATTTCGTTAGGGAAAGAGAAGGAGAATAAGAAGGGGGAGAGAGAGAAAAGGGCAGTGGGAGGTGAAAAAAAGAAATGGTATGACAACCGTCTTTGATCTTGTTGTTCTCTGCGCTCAGGTGCCGTTTCAACAGTCCTGCCTCTCAGCTTTCCCAGAACAAACACTCTAGTGATACGAGGTTCTCTTCACCTTGCTCTTTGTCACGAGTTTTTTCCGGGTCCGCGACCTTCTTGCAGTGGGATGAGTGGACCCAAGTCTCTCTTTCGGCGACCTTTAGTGCTGTCGTGCTGGTTAACAACACTTGATACGGTCCTTCCCACCTGTCTATGAGGCAACCTGAGCGTAAATTTTTTTTAATCATCACATAATCCCCAGGCTCAATGTCATGACAATTACTGTTCGGTTGGTCAGGAATCATGAGCTTTAGATTTCTTTGTTGATTTCTCAGCTGCCGGCTCATCCTAACCAAATATTTCACAGTTATTTCATTATTGCATTTCAAATCATCCTGGGGGTCTATCATTACATGGGGTTGTCGACCAAAAAGAATTTCAAAGGGTGATAAGTTAAGCGGTGACCTGGGATGATTCTGATGCTGTACAACACTAGTGGCAAAGTTTCTGGCCACAGTAATCCAGTTTCAGCCATCACTTTGCTCAGCTTATTCTTAATAGTGCTGTTCATTCTCTCCACCTTCGCACTCGCCTGTGGCCGGTACGGAGTATGCAGCTTGCTATTAATTCCCATCAGTTTGCACAAGACCTGAAAGACTTCACCTGTAAAATGGATACCCCTATCACTTTCAATCATTCTAGGGATACCATATATGCACACAAATTCCTGCATGATTTTCTTTGCAGTGAACACAGCATTATTTGTGGCAGCAGGGAATGCTTCTACCCAGTTGGAAACCACGTTAGTACACACTAACACATATTTCAAACTCCTACAGGGTGGTAACTGTATGAAGTCGATTTGTATTTCCTGAAAAGGTCCGTCTATAGGAGGGATATGGGATGGCTCCGTTGGTATTGCCTTACCAATATTCTTCCTCAAGCAAGTAAGACATGTCATTGCTTTCTTACCTGCATGAGAAGAGAATCCTGGCGCACTCCAGAAGGCTCTTACCAGCTTGCACATACCCTCCTTGCCCAGATGAGTCAGACCGTGTGCCGCCTCAGCTAGGCTTGGAAGGTATGTTCTCGGGGCCACTGGCTTACCGTGTCCATCTTTCCAAAGTCCTGAGGACTCCTGACCATATCACCCTCACCTTCCAGACTGCCTTTTCCTGTAGGGAACACAAATTTTGATTTTTCAATTTAATTATTTCATGTTATCAGTTGTGTGAAGTAAAAAAAACATCTCTGGATGAGAGAAGAGAGGGAAAATCAAAGAGAAAATGTCCGGTTTGCCATTCACCAACACGCTGTTGCACCATCATGCATATCAGTGTCTGTACACAATCTCCCTTCATCAGTATTCCCATTCTCCACCCTTTGTGCATGGCCAGGCACACTGTAGTAATACTGGTGTCATCCTGCTGGTGAGATATACTGGGTTTGGGCAGAACTCTGAAGGACCGAGCAGGCATGTGGTGTTTGAACTGTAATTGGGTCCATGTATTGGACCACCCTGTGTGAACGAAAAGATGAAGAGGCAATTGTGGAGAAACAGAATAGAAGTTGGTGACGGAAAAGTTTGTAGAGGTAAAGAAGATTTTATAAAATTTGGCAACTGGACTGGGCACTACGGGAAGTGATTCTCTAATTGGTCTACTCCCCTTAAAAAAATTCTATGTGTGTTGTATCTCTACTAGGACTATCCCAGCCATTAATCCAGTGTCCTGTCCCTCCTAAGTTCATAGGGAACTCGGTATCTGTGAGATAATTTCCTCTACCTGTGATGGACATGAATCTAGAACAGTGAAATGTTACATTAGTCTTCGTGGGTGTCTAACATACTTTGTACTTCCTGAACGGGAGTAATTTATATGTATATCATATCTAACAAAGCTCCTGTTAAGTTAATCAGGGGCCATTTCTGCTAGAAAAAGAAGCAAAAGTTTAGAGGCCCCATCTTAACCCCAGAAAGTTTTGTCAAAGGGTAATGTTGCATTTATTTTGTTCTTCCCATTAGCCAAATCTGTGTTTTCTATATGGCTTTTGAATCTTTACTATATGTCCCTTGGTCCTGTCTATGTGTTTAATAATGTGGCTTGTGTTGTCTAGGGGGTCTATATTGACTATGTGTCCTACTACTCCTACAATCTCTGGCAAAATGTCCTTTCTTCCTACAAATGTAACATAGTTTTGATCTTTTCCAAACATCAAGGGTCTGGGGTTTAGGTAGATGGGACTTTGCTGTAAAAGACTGTATATTTTCAGTCTTCAGCCTCTCCTCCTGTTCTTTGCATATAGCGATATTTCTGTGATGTTCCATAACGCACTCTATGAGATTATCTACTGTGACCCCTCTCTAATTTGGCAAAGAGGTTTGCACCCTGGCCCTCAATGCCTTATTGAGCCCGTCCATTAGCACAGAGACAGCCACCTCCCTGTAATTCTCATCGTTCCCTATATCCGATACCCCAGTGAATCTAGCCATTATTTGCAAAACCCTATGGATATATTCAAATGTCTTTCATTTTCTCTCTGCTTTATGGAGAAAATTTTGCTCCACTTAACAGTAGTAGGGAAATACATTCCTAGTTGCATGTTAATGCATTCCACGTTCTCCTGATTGTGTTCGTCAGTCATAGGACCGTCCGACTCTAATTTACAATCTGTAATAAATTTTTGGGTGTCAATATTAGGTGGTTGGCACGCTTTCAAGAATGTCCGCTAAACTTTGTTTGCCGGTTCATGGGTATTACCCAGATCCCCGATAAACTTCTAAATGCTTCTGGGGATCGGGGAATTCTGAAATGATTGACCGCAGCTCTGATCTGGACCACGGGCAATACATTGCATTATTCCTGGTGAGGATTATTCCCTGACTATCGGTCCTCCTATTGGGAATTTCTATTTCCAAGACAGGATGTAATCCTACCATTCCATTCCTAATTTGCTCACTGTGAGGTATTAATGTCTCTGTGTAATGATCAGTCTCACACTTACCGATGTCTGTGATCTCACCAGTCCTTTCAGTAGGAGACACCGTCACTGCTCTTACTGGTTGGGCCGGGCCCACCTGAGTTTCCTGTAAGGTGACTGCCTGAATGAGAACTGAGATTAGGCTGGATCCTTAATCTTTCTGTGACCTATAACCTTGGAGAGATTTCAAAACAGGATTCAAATTGCAAGGGTTAGGGTTAACACATTGCTTCTGCATGCTACTATCATTTACAGATGTACCATTGATTGTAGCCATTTCCTCCCCTTCGACTTGTTTCGGTAATGGTGTGCTCATACTCGACTTCCTGCCAGGTCTGTAACTTGCTGTGCGAGTTAGTTCCCTTTGCACCTCCCCCTCTTGTTGCCACAGATTTAAACAATCGTTATGTCTGATCCTTTGTTTTCTAGATTTGATCAGACATATTCTAATACCTACATTCTGCAGTACCTCTGATTCAAAGTTGCCCACCCTGGGAAATGAGGCCCTATCTTAAGCAGTCATACGTACCCACTCATTGCAAAAAGCCTCCGTGTGTGAACCATATTTCTCACACATAATAAACCTTGCTGACCCTCTTGGCCGCAATTCTGACCCTCTCGTTCTCAATTCTTCAGCCTGAACCCTAGCTACCAAACGCCCACAGCTTGTGCAATTGGATCCCATCGCGGACCTTTTGCCTGTAAACACAATCCCCAAATGCACAACACAAATAGACGGTGAAAGACACCTAGCGCTTTCACTCGCTCCTTCTCCGCTGATGTACCACGACTCACTCCAATAGTGACCACCGCGTACCCAGTGAGGCCCTAACTGGCTTCTATTCACTGGAAGTTTTAGGAGTAACTTACCTTTTCCAGTGAATATCTACCGTTGAAGATTTTCCTGAGAGAGACCAGCGAAAACTTCCCTTTTTGAGGTACACATATCATGTTTGCGTATGCTCTACACAGCGCTAATGATACCGCAATTTTACGCAAAGCTCGTAAAGGGGTATCAAGTTGCGCTACGTATTGCACCCACAAACATGCGGTCCAATCGCACAGCGTATAGGTACTAGTTTCCTATCCGTCCTACGATCACTGGAGTCGAATATACAAGCTGCGTTCCTCAGCTGGAGCATAATACAAAACCTTTAAACTTCAATTCACAATTTCTAAACTTCACAATGCACAATTCTATATCACGCTCCTCTGCAAATCTCCTCATGATTTGCGCATTATCTCTATCTGTATTAACGTAAGTCAGCCGCCTCACGCCACCAAGCCTCCACTTACTTGGTGTACCACGGGACCCAATTTCGGGGGTTCAATCCACTCACTCTGCTTTCACTTACTCAAATACACCTTGTTTTTCTTTTCTGTACAGAAAATTCCACTCCCTTAGGTTGGTTACTTATCCCAGAGGTACTTACAGTTTTAAACAAAATATTTAAGGTAACCTGTTTTTGAAATCAGATAGTTATGTGCTATTGTATTAAATGTATACTATCCCGCCTTTAATTGAACAACTATCGTGTGATTTGTACTTAGCGTCCGTAATCCTACACAACCTTGCGTAAACACACGACCATGCGTGCCTTTTACGCCACATGTGTGACCCTGTACTTTGTCTGTACCACATGTACAATGTACGTCTGCAATTCAACAAACCACACAATCTCTATAAATGTGAGCAATACAAACTATAATCGCTCACTTAACACAACCCATATAAACCTAAAAAAAATAAAAATGTATAAACCTAAAACGACTAGGCCAGAACTGCATTTTGTGTTTTATAATTACACCCTTAATACATTTATTTCATATTTATCTATATAGCAAACAGATGTATCCGATTTCACACAGGTCTAAAATGACTAATAACCTATGGTAACAATATGTGGGAGAGTATGCAAATTATCGGTACCCATCGTGTACGCTTTTGGTGCCCAAAAAAATTACACAGATTTTTAAATAGCTTTTTTCCTGTTTGCCTCTGGGTCCATTCAGCACCTCTGCAGACCAGACAGAGCATACGCAATCTAACAGCACAAAATAGAGTTTAAAAACATCCAAGCAACCAGGAAAAGGTTTAACTTAAAGATGTATTTCCACCCTTTGCTGATAGATTAAAGTCTGCTATGATCTGCTAGCCTATGAGCGTGTGAAAAACCGGATCGAGTCCCCAATTGTAAATGCTGATTTACTTACAGGACTAAAAGCAATACCTTAATACACTTAAATTCGAGCCGCTGCAGCCACTGTATGTAATCCTTAACCTATGTACTTTTTACACAGTTAGCGTACAAAGGCCCGTACCGTGTATGCTCTTTGCGTATACACGCCGCGATGGATGTACAATTTACATGCAGTGCATACACACACACACCGACACACTAAGAGCACTAGGCAGCTACACGTGTGTCTGAAATATACTTTATACCTTAGCAGGAAGGAGACATGACACCAATTGTATTTAAAATGTTGGGATCCGACCCGCCAACATATAATTTCTGAAAGGGGGTTACAACAGATATACAATCACAATAACAGGAAAGAGGCTACAATCAATGGTACATATGTTTGGTTTCGCCAGCGCCACACGATCTGGTGCTCAGATCAATCAAGCAAGATGACATTCAGAGCGAGATTACTGACCAGCTAGGCAGCTTGGCTTTTTATACAGTTGGTCAAAACACAATACAATAGACACTCTATGCTCTTCTTCCATTGGTTCGGGGGTGGGACATATCCTGTGCACCGGGGATCATTGGTCAGCTCAAGCGGTGAGCAATGGCTAAGTCTTGAGATGTGATTTCTGTTGATTGCATCTGAGTTCCTGCCCCATGACCAGTTAAACCCATCACATTAATCATACATAAATCTGGTATTATTAATAACTTATTGTTGCAATATGTGTCAATATTCTTATACCCACCAGAATATTGCTTATGTGACCCTGAACAATATGATCCCACACATGATATGATTATCCATTTCCATCCTCAAGATATACATATATATATATATATATATATACGAAAGAGTGTCTGGCACTCCTAATTGCAATGTGTAAATTTGGTCGGTGCCCTCACAATAAATGGATGCAAATAGAAGAAAGTGCGGCACTCGGCTCTTGACAAGTATGACAAAGTCAGATATTGTTTCAACAACGTTTCAGTGCCTCCGCACTGTCGTCAGGTTTATTAAGAATGACATGTACAAAACATACCTTTATACCTTGTAGACCACCCAGGTGAAGGACGCCGGCTCCGGGAGCGGGACCACGCACCCGTCTGGCGGCCATGTCTGATGACATCATCAGTAAGACTCAATGTAAGTGTTTTTCCGTGGATTTTATTAATTTCATTTTATCGTTGTTTGAATTGATTTTGTCTAAGAACTTTTGTCTTTATAATGACCAATTCTTTCTACAGGTGATGGGCTGCGCGATGGGTTCTTGTGCAGCCCCAGTGTACGCTAATATTATAATGTTTGCCATTGAACATGATTTATTCTTTAAAGTTCCTACAGTGAGTGCGAATATAGCCTTTTTTACACGCTACATCGACGACCTCTTGGTCGTCTGGCGCGGCGATATTGCGGATCTGATCAATGTTATTGAAGTACACAATAGTGGTCCCTGTCCGATTAAATTCACGTACTCTTATAGTCAGGAACAAATTGCCTTTTTAGATGTATTAATTTCTTTGAAAGACAACAACATTATTACCACTGTCTACAATAAACCTACAGATCGAAAAACACATTTTTGCAAGCACATAGTTGCCACCCCAAAAACCTTGACTAGAGGCCTGCCATACTCGCAAATGATCTGTATACACAGGATCAACAATCAGATTGAAGCATCTATCTCTTAGATTGATGCATTAATTGAAAAATTTGTAACTAGAGGATATTCTCGTAATGAACTATTGGCCACAAAAGAAAAAGTACTTAGGCTTGGTAGAAACACCCTGATTAATAAGCAATGTACCAACAACAGAAATAGCCTTAAACTCCCTTGGGTTAACAAGTTCAATACAGCATCCCCAACCATTAACCAGATCTCCAAGAATTTATGGCTGATTATCGAATCTGATAAATCACTACCTCTACAGAATTTTAGTTTGATGCCATGTTATGCAAGAGGCAGAAACTTGAGAGATTTTTTGGTCAAAACTGATATTGCACCCCTTATGAAAACATCTTTTGCACCTAAGAAAACAGGTTGCGTTCGTTGCACCTGTGTGACTTGCCTGTTTTTAATTCCCGGTAATTATTTTTGCCATCCTCACACATGCAAAAAAATTAAAATCCATCATTTACTTTCATGTAATTCCACGTTTGTGGTATACCAATTATTATGCCCATGCGGATTAAGCTATGTGGAAAAGACAGAGCAAAAATTCAAAGAACGTATGGCCGCTCACCGGTCCGCCATACGGCATGCTCTGGAATCTGGGAAAAGTGACCAGCCCGTGGCACGTCACTTCTGTGAATATAAGCATCCCCTCAATAGCCTGCGATATCGCATGATTGATCACATACCCTTATCAAAGAGGGGGGTGATAGGGCGCGGAAATTTTTCAGTGTGAAACACGGTGGATTATTCGCCTTGATGTTATCACACCTAAAAGCCTCAATGATGCCATTAATTATGCTTGCTTTTTATAAGATAGTTTGATTCTTTATTTTTTCATGCATATTTAATATTGCCATTGCGCTTTGACATTTTTTATATCTTGAATACTATTTTTGTTATTTCCATGCCTGCTATACATTAGTATTAGAGATTGAACCTGTTACTGCTTCTCCGTTTGTTTACAGTTGCCATGGCAACACTGTCTGGTGGGTGTGCACATTGAGTCTTACTGATGATGTGAGAAGTTCGATAGACTTCTTGGAAAACAGCCACTAACCCCTATTGCACACTGTAACTGAAGCCGCTGCGGCTGCTGTAATAAATACTCTGTCCCCAGTTAGCGTACAAACGCCGGAATAGCCGTGCAGCTTACACTCAGTGCATACACACAGACCGACACGCTGAGAGCACGAGGCAGCTCTAGGTGTGGCAATTATACTATACAAACGCTCAACAGAAACTGAATGCGACACCAGTATTTGATTGTATGTTGTGGTCCAAAGCAGCAACAAGTAATAATATATTTGTAAAAGGGGGTTACAATAAGTTAAAATATAATGGTACAACACAATACAATTCAATCACAGAGAGAGAGTCACACCCAATGATACGTACGCTTTGTCGCTTGCGCCACCCGGATCCGGTCCCCAACCGTCTGGCAAGACGACCTATGAGTCTTTTAAAAAGCAGAGAGAGAGTGACCGGCCCATGTGCAAGGTTTATATACCCTTACCAAAAATACAATACAATGGGGTTGTATGCTCTCCACTGATTGGTTGGAGAGATGGTCGTTTACAGTACAGGAGAGGTCATTGGTCGGTTTGAAGAGATGGGCGATGCCTTGATCCAGGGGTGTGTAGCTCTGGATTCCAGCCGCATACCAAGTACATAATAAACACAAATATACCTTTAATCTGCCTTTGCGAATAACTATTCGCAACGACATGCGATCTTCTCCAAACCAACACTGGATTATTAATCATAATTATCCGAACACGTAGATACCATGCATGATGCTCTGATCAGTTACTGTCCCCTCACATACTGTAAAGGTGTATAATTCCCTTGTTGTGCCTTGCAAATAAGTAAAAGTTGCATGAGGGGAAAGGGGAGTCTATGTGCAATGTGTGCACCAAGTTTGGGAAACATGCAATGTGTGACAGATATTTCCATGTTCATTAGGTTACCCTGTCATGCGATCTCTGAAAGCAACATGATCCTACACATGAAATGACCAACCATTCTCAAGATACACACAAATATATATATATATATAATTCCAAGAGTTTTGACTATAAATGTTACACCTCTGATCCATGTAAGTTGTCAGCTGCTAGTGATCTGTATCAGCAAGGCCTGTGCTCTTTGTATAGTATATTTGTCTCCTATTGTCCTGGTTTCCATTAAACAATGACAGTTTGGTTTGTGTGTATCTTTCTTCACAGACCAGGGGGTCTGTTCAAACATTGGAATACCAAGACATTGTGTTGGAAGGATGTGCATGTTTGGTTAGATTAGTGTGTGTGTGAACAGTGACTCGACACAGGCTGGGCACTGTGGCATGTCTCTGCATTAATAGTAAGAATCTTTCTGTAATTGCTCATACCACGCCCATACGCGCACTCCCGTGGGAGGCGATTGTACGCAATTTGCGAGTATACTGCACGCACGCCAGACTAAGTACATATATGGATGCCATCTGTGTGGTGTTTGCATGTGGTGTGTGTATTGCATTATTTTCCGACTTAGACAGATGTCATCAGACACGGCCGCCGGACGGGTGCGTGGTCCCGCTCCCCGAGCTTGCGTCCTTCACCTGGGTGGTCTACACGGTATAAAGGTATGTTTTGTACATGTCATTCTTAATAAACCTGATGACAGTGCGGGGGCACTGAAACGTTGTTGAAACAATATCTGACTTTGTCATACTTGTCAAGAGCCGAGTGCCGCACTTTCTTCTATTTATATATATATATATATATATACACACACACACATATATATATATATATATATACATATATACACATACATTCCTGCTATTACAATTTGTTAGGAAACATATCAATACACTATTTTTCTCATAAGACCCTGAGTGTCGCAGCAATTTGTTTCATTATTGATTAATCTCTCTGAGGGCACCGGGGCACGGATTCGACTGAGTGAGTGCCAGGCTACACGATTCTTTTTATATATATATATATATATATAATGAAGCTGGATCCGGCACTCAATAAATAATTCAATTACCCCGGTGTCCTGATCCGAAAACGGTATTCACCGCTGGTATAGAGTTCTGGATGGAACGGCACTCAGAGGCTTTTTTTGCAGCAAGCATGTTTTAAAAATTCAATAATACATCAGTTCAGTATATCAACGTTTCGGTGCCGACACGCACCGTCGTCAGGATATGATGCATAGTACAAACATATAAAGACAAACACATACAACATGTAATGCTTAACTCACCCTCCTAAGTACCTGTGTAATCACCATTCACCTGAGCTCCGGGCGGGTGTTCGGTGCCCAGACGTGCAGGGCCGCTCTGCGATGACGTCATCCCGTTGTCCAGACGTTGCTGTGATCAGCGGGGCGCTGTACGCTGCGTCCACCCGTCGTTAGGGCAACCCCTGCAGGCGTGTGTGGTAACTAGGGACGCACTCGCGTCTCCTCGCCCTCACTGTCCCGCTGGCTGTATTACCGAATGCCGCTCCTTCCCAGCTCTATTAGAAAAAAGTATCAGCTATGGGGTCATTATATCAACCAGTCTCACAGTACCTGGATGCGTTATTACAGCCGTGCATCACTCAGGAAGATTCCTATGTGAAAGATATCACAAATTTCCTGTTATGTATTAATGGCTTTATGTCAGCACCATTTGATTTACTGATGTGCACAATGGATGAACATAGCCTGTACACAGTCATCTCTCATGAGGCAGGACTAAGGGCAGTGGAGGAATTCATCAGGAACAGTAATCAGTACACAGGGCCGAATGTGGCATTCGTCATACAGCTTCTTAGCCTGGTATTACACAGAAATTATTTCCTCTTTGATGGACGTTATTATTTACAGGTATCCGGATGCTCCATGGGATCTAATGTATCACCAACATATGCAAACATCTACATGTACGCACAGGAACAGCATTTATTTTACAGCAATCCACTATTTATGGAACATTCAAAATTATTTTTGCGATATATAGATGACCTCATCATTTTTTGGTCTGGAACAGCTGATACACTGGTGTCCTTGGTGGAATCCATCAATGCCCTTAAGGGACCTATCCAATTCACTTATAAATACAGTTTCAGAGAAATAAGTTACTTAGATGTCCTGTTGGTAAACAGAGAGGGAAGATTGGTTACGTCTGTTTACAGTAAGAGCACTGACCGTAACACATTATTAGGATACAACAGCCATCACCCCACAGCCCTTAAGTCCGGGCTTCCGTACTCTCAGATGCTGAGGGTTGCCCGTATAAACAGTGACCAGGAAATATTACACAAACAGCTGGATGAGATGATGATTAAGTTCCTGAAACGAGGATACCCAGAAGATTTGCTTCTACAGCACAAAAGAAAAGTTTTACAAATCCCCAGGGAACAGCTGCTGCATACCCGCAAAAAGGCAAATAAGAATGATGATCGTATAATCTGGCCAACGAATTATACCACCAGTTGCAGTATCATTCAGCAGGCCACCAAGGCCCTATGGCCAATAGTCAGTACTGATACTGACCTAAGGGGCTTTAAAACAAAAAAACCCATGACAAGTTTCCGTCGAGGGAGAAACATCAAGAATTGGGTGGTACGCACCGATATAACCGGATTTAGCAATTATCCGATAACAGGGAGCACCCAACATCGTAAGGGGTGCTATAAATGTATCCACTGTACCACTTGCAGTCATATGGATACAGGAAAGGCATTCCGACACCCACACAGTGGGAAATACATCCCCATCAAGCATGCAGTGACCTGTACCACGGCCTACGTTGTATACATCATTCGATGCCATTGTGACTCGTACTATGTGGGTAAAATAAACCATACGCCCCTTTAAGGAGAGAGCCACCCAGCATAGATCGGCAATACGAGCAGCGATCCAAAGTGGCAACAGTGACCAACCAGTAGCCAAGCACTTCGCGGAAAGTGGGCACACGTTATCAAGTGTCAGATATATGATCATTGACCATCTACCAATGAGCAGACGGGGCGGCGACAGAAATAAACAACTATTAATCTTGGAAGCTAGGTGGATTACGAGACTGGACACTGTGGCCCCCAGGGGCCTAAACGAGAAGATTTGTTGGAACAGCCTTATATAGAAAATATATAATTAATTTTAGGGCTAAAGATAGGGCATGTTTAACATTAAGTATAATATATGCATTTTTGGGGAAAGAATTCTATATAACCTAATGATTGAGGATGTCATAATGTATATATATTCATCATTATAGTGCACGTTGATCTTTATATATGGATCACACATCATGCCCACTGGGTGTGCCTGTTTTCTTTTTAACTTTTTATTTTTTCTAATAGAGCTGGGAAGGAGCGGCATTCGGTAATACAGCCAGCGGGACAGTGAGGGCGAGGAGACGCGAGTGCGTCCCTAGTTACCACACACGCCTGCAGGGGTTGCCCTAACGACGGGTGGACGCAGCGTACAGGCGCCCCGCTGATCACAGCAACGTCTGGACAACGGGATGACATCATCGCCGAGCGCCCCCGCACGTCTGGGCGCCGAACACCCGCCCGGAGCTCAGGTGAATGGTGATTACACAGGTACTTAGGAGGGTGAGTTAAGCATTACATGTTGTATGTGTTTGTCTTTATATGTTTGTACTATGCATCATATCCTGACGACGGTGCGTGTCGGCACCGAAACGTTGATATACTGAACTGATGTATTATTGAATTTTTAATACACGCTTGCTGCAAAAAAAGCCTCTGAGTGCCGTTCCATCCAGAACTCTATATATATATATATACAGATGTGTCCTGATATATCATTGCTGCGTACCGCATAGCGGGCGCCATGCAACTCGCGCCAGCTCCTTGCGCTATAACTTCCGTTATAAGTTGTGTTGTAAATGTGACGTCACGTTATAATTGTAACATGCATTCTACTTTCTGTCCACCAGATGTCGTTTTTCCTAAACTCTATGGCGACTGCCTCAAATAGCCAACGGACCCTTCGTTGGGCTACCTGCTGATTGGCTGACGGGTTAGAATCCTAGCGGGACCAGAATTATTTTTTTGGTGGATTCTTTCTGTTTATTATTTCCAGCTGAGCTCGTTGTAACAAAGCACTAACCCGTTCACTATCAATATTGTCGTTACATTGGGGAAAATATCTGTTATTGTGAAGCCTAAACATTTCGGACATCATTTCCGGTTCATTTGCTTCAAATAGCCCTAAATATGTAATGCACAATGCCACTGGATCTCTATGTCATTAATGTGACATCTTGGTGACCATCCATTATGGTTTGTACACAGACACCGGACAAAATCCGTTAATAGTACAACACATCACATCACATCATATATTTACTAGAGATGAGCGCCGGAAATTTTTCGGGTTTTGTGTTTTGGTTTTGGGTTCGGTTCCGCAGCCGTGTTTTGGGTTCGACCGCGTTTTGGCAAAACCTCACCGAATTTTTTTTGTCGGATTCGGGTGTGTTTTGGATTCGGGTGTTTTTTTCAAAAAACACTAAAAAACAGCTTAAATCATAGAATTTGGGGGTCATTTTGATCCCAAAGTATTATTAACCTCAAAAACCATAATTTACACTCATTTTCAGTCTATTCTGAATACCTCACACCTTACAATATTATTTTTAGTCCTAAAATTTGCACCTAGGTCGCTGGATGACTAAGCTAAGCGACCCTAGTGGCCGACACAAACACCGGGCCCATCTAGGAGTGTCACTGCAGTGTCACGCAGGATGTCCCTTCCAAAAAACCCTCCCCAAACAGCACATGACGCAAAGAAAAAAAGAGGCGCAATGAGGTAGCTGTGTGAGTAAGATAAGCGACCCTAGTGGCCGACACAAACACCGGGCCCATCTAGGAGTGTCACTGCAGTGTCACGCAGGATGTCCCTTCCAAAAAACCCTCCCCAAACAGCACATGACGCAAAGAAAAAAAGAGGCGCAATGAGGTAGCTGTGTGAGTAAGATAAGCGACCCTAGTGGCCGACACAAACACCGGGCCCATCTAGGAGTGTCACTGCAGTGTCACGCAGGATGTCCCTTCCAAAAAACCCTCCCCAAACAGCACATGACGCAAAGAAAAAAAGAGGCGCAATGAGGTAGCTGTGTGAGTAAGATAAGCGACCCTAGTGGCCGACACAAACACCGGGCCCATCTAGGAGTGGCACTGCAGTGTCACGCAGGATGTCCCTTCCAAAAAACCCTCCCCAAACAGCACATGACGCAAAGAAAAAAAGAGGCGCAATGAGGTAGCTGTGTGAGTAAGATAAGCGACCCTAGTGGCCGACACAAACACCGGGCCCATCTAGGAGTGGCACTGCAGTGTCACGCAGGATGGCCCTTCCAAAAAACCCTCCCCAAACAGCACATGACGCAAAGAAAAATTAAAGAAAAAAGAGGTGCAAGATGGAATTGTCCTTGGGCCCTCCCACCCACCCTTATGTTGTATAAACAGGACATGCACACTTTAACCAACCCATCATTTCAGTGACAGGGTCTGCCACACGACTGTGACTGATATGACGGGTTGGTTTGGACCCCCACCAAAAAAGAAGCAATTAATCTCTCCTTGCACAAACTGGCTCTACAGAGGCAAGATGTCCACCTCATCATCATCCTCCGATATATCACCGTGTACATCCCCCTCCTCACAGATTATCAATTCGTCCCCACTGGAATCCACCATCTCAGCTCCCTGTGTACTTTGTGGAGGCAATTGCTGCTGGTCAATGTCTCCGCGGAGGAATTGATTATAATTCATTTTAATGAACATCATCTTCTCCACATTTTCTGGATGTAACCTCGTACGCCGATTGCTGACAAGGTGAGCGGCGGCACTAAACACTCTTTCGGAGTACACACTTGTGGGAAGGCAACTTAGGTAGAATAAAGCCAGTTTGTGCAAGGGCCTCCAAATTGCCTCTTTTTCCTGCCAGTATAAGTACGGACTGTGTGACGTGCCTACTTGGATGCGGTCACTCATATAATCCTCCAACATTCTTTCAATGTTGAGAGAATCATATGCAGTGACAGTAGACGACATGTCCGTAATCGTTGTCAGGTCCTTCAGTCCGGACCAGATGTCAGCATCAGCAGTCGCTCCAGACTGCCCTGCATCACCGCCAGCAGGTGGGCTCGGAATTCTGAGCCTTTTCCTCGCACCCCCAGTTGCGGGAGAATGTGAAGGAGGAGATGTTGACAGGTCGCGTTCCGCTTGACTTGACAATTTTCTCACCAGCAGGTCTTTCAACCCCAGCAGACTTGTGTCTGTCGGAAAGAGAGATCCAAGGTAGGCTTTAAATCTAGGATCGAGCACGGTGGCCAAAATGTAGTGCTCTGATTTCAACAGATTGACCACCCGTGAATCCTTGTTAAGCGAATTAAGGGCTCCATCCACAAGTCCCACATGCCTAGGGGAATCGCTCCGTGTTAGCTCCTCCTTCAATGTCTCCAGCTTCTTCTGCAAAAGCCTGATGAGGGGAATGACCTGACTCAGGCTGGCAGTGTCTGAACTGACTTCACGTGTGGCAAGTTCAAAGGGCATCAGAACCTTGCACAACGTTGAAATCATTCTCCACTGCGCTTGAGACAGGTGCATTCCACCTCCTATATCGTGCTCAATTGTATAGGCTTGAATGGCCTTTTGCTGCTCCTCCAACCTCTGAAGCATATAGAGGGTTGAATTCCACCTCGTTACCACTTCTTGCTTCAGATGATGGCAGGGCAGGTTCAGTAGTTTTTGGTGGTGCTCCAGTCTTCTGTACGTGGTGCCTGTATGCCGAAAGTGTCCCGCAATTCTTCTGGCCACCGACAGCATCTCTTGCACGCCCCTGTCGTTTTTTAAAAAATTCTGCACCACCAAATTCAAGGTATGTGCAAAACATGGGACGTGCTGGAATTTGCCCATATTTAATGCACACACAATATTGCTGGCGTTGTCCGATTCCACAAATCCACAGGAGAGTCCAATTGGGGTAAGCCATTCCGCGATGATCTTCCTCAGTTGCCGTAAGAGGTTTTCAGCTGTGTGCGTATTCTGGAAACCGGTGATACAAAGCGTAGCCTGCCTAGGAAAGAGTTGGCGTTTGCGAGATGCTGCTACTGGTGCCGCCGCTGCTGTTCTTGCGGCGGGAGTCCATACATCTACCCAGTGGGCTGTCACAGTCATATAGTCCTGACCCTGCCCTGCTCCACTTGTCCACATGTCCGTGGTTAAGTGGACATTGGGTACAACTGCATTTTTTAGGACACTGGTGAGTCTTTTTCTGACGTCCGTGTACATTCTCGGTATCGCCTGCCTAGAGAAGTGGAACCTAGATGGTATTTGGTAACGGGGGCACACTGCCTCAATAAATTGTCTAGTTCCCTGTGAACTAACGGCGGATACCGGACGCACGTCTAACACCAACATAGTTGTCAAGGCCTCAGTTATCCGCTTTGCAGCAGGATGACTGCTGTGATATTTCATCTTCCTCGCAAAGGACTGTTGAACAGTCAATTGCTTACTGGAAGTAGTACAAGTGGGCTTACGACTTCCCCTCTGGGATGACCATCGACTCCCAGCAGCAACAACAGCAGCGCCAGCAGCAGTAGGCGTTACACGCAAGGATGCATCGGAGGAATCCCAGGCAGGAGAGGACTCGTCAGAATTGCCAGTGACATGGCCTGCAGGACTATTGGCATTCCTGGGGAAGGAGGAAATTGACACTGAGGGAGTTGGTGGGGTGGTTTGCGTGAGCTTGGTTACAAGAGGAAGGGATTTACTGGTCAGTGGACTGCTTCCGCTGTCGCCCAAAGTTTTTGAACTTGTCACTGACTTATTATGAATGTGCTGCAGGTGACGTATAAGGGAGGATGTTCCGAGGTGGTTAACGTCCTTACCCCTACTTATTACAGCTTGACAAAGGCAACACACGGCTTGACACCTGTTGTCCGCATTTTTGTTGAAATACTTTCACACCGAAGAGCTGATTTTTTTGGTATTTTCACCAGGCATGTCAGTGGCCATATTCCTCCCACGGACAACAGGTGTCTCCCCGGGTGCCTGACTTAAACAAACCACCTCACCATCAGAATCCTCCTGGTCAATTTCCTCCCCAGCGCCAGCAACACCCATATCCTCCTCATCCTGGTGTACTTCAACACTGACATCTTCAATCTGACTATCAGGAACTGGACTGCGGGTGCTCCTTCCAGCACTTGCAGGGGGCGTGCAAATGGTGGAAGGCGCATGCTCTTCACGTCCAGTGTTGGGAAGGTCAGGCATCGCAACCGACACAATTGGACTCTCCTTGTGGATTTGGGATTTCGAAGAACGCACAGTTCTTTGCGGTGCTTTTGCCAGCTTGAGTCTTTTCAGTTTTCTAGCGAGAGGCTGAGTGCTTCCATCCTCATGTGAAGCTGAACCACTAGCCATGAACATAGGCCAGGGCCTCAGCCGTTCCTTGCCACTCCGTGTGGTAAATGGCATATTGGCAAGTTTACGCTTCTCCTCCGACAATTTTATTTTAGGTTTTGGAGTCCTTTTTTTACTGATATTTGGTGTTTTGGATTTGACATGCTCTGTACTATGACAATGGGCATCGGCCTTGGCAGACGACGTTGCTGGCATTTCATCGTCTCGGCTATGACTAGTGGCAGCAGCTTCAGCACGAGGTGGAAGTGGATCTTGATCTTTCCCTAATTTTGGAGCCTCAACATTTTTGTTCTCCATATTTTAATAGGCACAACTAAAAGGCACCTCAGGTAAACAATGGAGATGGATGGATACTAGTATACAATTATGGATGGACTGCCGAGTGCCGACACAGAGGTAGCTACAGCCGTGGACTACCGTACTGTACTGTGTCTGCTGCTAATATAGACTGGTTGATAATGAGATGTAGTATGTATAAAGAAGAAAGAAAAAAAAAACCACGGGTAGGTGGTATACAATTATGGATGGACTGCCGAGTGTCGACACAGAGGTAGCTACAGCCGTGGACTACCGTACTGTACTGTGTCTGCTGCTAATATAGACTGGTTGATAATGAGATGTAGTATGTATAAAGAAGAAAGAAAAAAAAAAACACGGGTAGGTGGTATACAATTATGGATGGACTGCCGAGTGCCGACACAGAGGTAGCTACAGCCGTGGACTACCGTACTGTACTGTGTCTGCTGCTAATATAGACTGGATGATAATGAGATGTAGTATGTATAAAGAAGAAAGAAAAAAAAACCACGGGTAGGTGGTATACAATTATGGATGGACTGCCGAGTGCCGACACAGAGGTAGCTACAGCCGTGGACTACCGTACTGTACTGTGTCTGCTGCTAATATAGACTGGATGATAATGAGATGTAGTATGTATAAAGAAGACAGAGAAAAAAAAACCACGGGTAGGTGGTATACAATTATGGATGGACTGCCGAGTGCCGACACAGAGGTAGCTACAGCCGTGGACTACCGTACTGTGTCTGCTGCTAATATAGACTGGTTGATAATGAGATGTAGTATGTATAAAGAAGAAAGAAAAAAAAAACCACGGGTAGGTGTTATACAATTATGGATGGACTGCCGAGTGCCGACACAGAGGTAGCTACTGCCGTGGACTACCGTACTGTACTGTGTCTGCTGCTAATATAGACTGGATGATAATGAGATGTAGTATGTATAAAGAAGAAAGAAAAAAAAAACCACGGGTAGGTGGTATACAATTATGGATGGACTGCCGAGTGCCGACACAGAGGTAGCTACAGCCGTGAACTACCGTACTGTGTCTGCTGCTAATATAGACTGGTTGATAATGAGATGTAGTATGTATAAAGAAGAAAGGAAAAAAAAAACACGGGTAGGTGGTATACAATTATGGATGGACTGCCGAGTGCCGACACAGAGGTAGCTACAGCCGTGGACTACCGTACTGTACTGTGTCTGCTGCTAATATAGACTGGTTGATAATGAGATGTAGTATGTATAAAGAAGAAGAAAAAAAAACCACGGGTAGGTGGTATACAATTATGGATGGACTGCCGAGTGCCGACACAGAGATAGCTACAGCCGTGGACTACCGTACTGTACTGTGTCTGCTGCTAATATAGACTGGATGATAATGAGATGTAGTATGTATAAAGAAGAAAGAAAAAAAAACCACGGGTAGGTGGTATACAATTATGGATGGACTGCCGAGTGCCGACACAGAGGTAGCTACAGCTGTGAACTACCGTACTGTGTCTGCTGCTAATATAGACTGGTTGATAATGAGATGTAGTATGTATAAAGAAGAAAGAAAAAAAAAACCACGGGTAGGTGGTATACAATTATGGATGGACTGCCGAGTGCCGACACAGAGGTAGCTACAGCCATGGACTACCGTACTGTACTGTGTCTGCTGCTAATATAGACTGGATGATAATGAGATGTAGTATGTATAAAGAAGAAAGAAAAATAAAAACCACGGGTAGGTGGTATACAATTATGGATGGACTGCCGAGTGCCGACACAGAGGTAGCTACAGCCGTGAACTACCGTACTGTGTCTGCTGCTAATATAGACTGGTTGATAATGAGATGTAGTATGTATAAAGAAGAAAGAAAAAAAAACCACGGGTAGGTGGTATACAATTATGGATGGACTGCCGAGTGCCGACACAGAGGTAGCTACAGCCATGGACTACCGTACTGTACTGTGTCTGCTGCTAATATAGACTGGATGATAATGAGATGTAGTATGTATAAAGAAGAAAGAAAAAAAAAAACCACGGGTAGGTGGTATACAATTATGGATGGACTGCCGAGTGCCGACACAGAGGTAGCTACAGCCGTGGACTACCGTACTGTACTGTGTCTGCTGCTAATATAGACTGGATGATAATGAGATGTAGTATGTATAAAGAAGAAAGAAAAAAAAAACCACGGGTAGGTGGTATACAATTATGGATGGACTGCCGAGTGCCGACACAGAGGTAGCTACAGCCGTGAACTACCGTACTGTGTCTGCTGCTAGTATAGACTGGATGATAAATAATGATATAAAAAATATATATATATCACTACTGCAGCCGGACAGGTATATATTATATAATGACGGACCTGCTGGACACTGTCTGTCAGCAGAATGAGTTTTTTAATTTTTATAGAATAAAAAAACACCACACAAGTCACACGACGAGTGTACTTTTTCAGGCAGACATTCAATCACAATATACTATACTGGTGGTCAGTGTGGTCAGGTCACTGGTCACAGTGGTCAGTGGTCAGTCACACTGGCAGTGGCACTCTGGCAGCAAAAGTGTGCACTGTTTAATATGTACTCCTGGCTCCTGCTATAACCTATAACTGCTCCCCAGTCTCCCCCACAATTAAGCTGTGTGAGCACAGTCAGATATTATACATAGATGATGCAGCACACTGGGCTGAGCACAGATATGGTATGTGAGTGTGACTGAGTCACTGTGTATCGTTTTTTTCAGGCAGAGAACAAGAACAGAACGGATTATTAAATAATAATAAATTATAAAACTGCACTGGTGGTCAGGTCACTGGTCATCAGTCACTAGTATAACTCCTCCTAAGCTCCAGTAAGTAAATGAAGTGTCTCACTCTCACTCTCCTATCTATTTTAATTTCTAAACGGAGAGGACGCCAGCCACGTCCTCTCCCTATCAATCTCAATGACGTGTGAAAATGGCCGCGACGCGCGGCTCCTTATATAGAATCCGAGTCTCGCGATAGAATTCGAGCCTCGCGAGAATCCGACAGCGTGATGATGACGTTCGGGCGCGCTCGGGTTAACCGAGCAAGGCGGGAAGATCCGAGTCGCTCGGACCCGTGTAAAAAAACATGAAGTTCGGGCGGGTTCGGATTCAGAGAAACCGAACCCGCTCATCTCTAATATTTACCTGGAGTGCCAACTCAGAACATGGTCAGCAGTGGCATAGTGGTTACAGTGTCTGCTTGCAATCTGTGTGTCCTGAGTTCGAATCCTGTTGACACCAAAGTTTTGTTTTTTTTGGTGAATTTATTTTTATATATTTTTTTTTAAAGAAATACACTTGTTTGGTCTGTTTATTATTTCCTGCTGGGATCCATTATGTTTTGTACACAGACACCGGATAAAATCCGTTGTGGGTGCAACACATTGCAGGCGGTGGGGAAGCAAATTCAGTTTGCACGCATTGTGGGCTACAGATTCAATCCTTGGTTTGCGGACTGCATCCGGCGTCTTACTGTACATCAGGCAAAAATGGCAGGGAGACGCTACTTCAGAGGGGAGCTTCTGATCCTGCTTAGGTGGCGGGACCGGCCATTTGCTACGAACTTCATTTCCGGTTCATTTGCTTCAAATAGCCCTAAATATGTAATGCACAATGCCACTGGATCTCTATGTCATTAATGTGACATCTTGGTGACCATCCATTACGGTTTGTACACAGACACCGGACAAAATCCGTTAATAGTACAACACATCACATCACATCATATATTTACTAGGGATGAGCGGGTTCGGTTCCTCGGAATCCGAACCCGCCCGAACTTCATGTTTTTTTACACGGGGCCGAGCGACTCGAATCTTCCCGCCTTGCTCGGTTAACCCGAGCGCGCCCGAACGTCATCATCCCGCTGTCGGATTCTCGCGAGACTCGGATTCTATATAAGGAGCCGCGCGTCGCCGCCATTTTCACACGTGCATTGAGATTCATAGGGAGAGGACGTGGCTGGCGTCCTCTCCGTTTATAGAGAAGAGAGTGAGACAGTAGAGAGAGACACAGTAGTAATTTTGGGGAGCATTAGGAGGAGTACTAGTTACTTGCTGAAGTGATAGATAGTGTGACTGTATATTATCTGACTTGTGGGGGAGACACTGACAGTGGGGAGCAGTTAGAGTCTGAGAGCAGGACACAGGAGTACATATAACGTACAGTGCACACTTTTGCTGCCAGAGTGCCACACTGCCATTGTGACCACACTGACCACCAGTATAATATATATTGTGATTGTCTGCTTAGGAGTACTACTTGCAAGTTGCTGATAGTGTGACCAGTGACCTGACCACCAGTCACCACCAGTTTAATATATATATATATATATAATTGTATATAATATATATATAATATTGTATACCACCTACCCGTGGTTTTTTTTTTTCTTCTTTATACATACTACTATAGTAGCTTACTGTAGCAGTCTGCGGTGCTGCTGAGCTGACTGTGTCCAGCAGGTCCGTCATCAGTCATTACATAATAAATATATATACCTGTCCGGCTGCAGTACTAGTGATATTATATATATATATATTGATTTCATCTCATTATCATCCAGTCTATATTAGCAGCAGACACAGTACGGTAGTCCACGGCTGTAGCTACCTCTGTGTCGGCAGTCGCTCGTCCATCCATAATTGTATACCACCTACCCGTGGTTTTTTTTTTTTCTTTCTTCTTTATACATACTACTATAGTAGCTTACTGTAGCAGTCTGCGGTGCTGCTGAGCTGACTGTGTCCAGTAGGTCTGTCATCAGTCATTACATAATAAATATATATACCTGTCCGGCTGCAGTACTAGTGATATTATATATATATATATTGATTTCATCTCATTATCATCCAGTCTATATTAGCAGCAGACACAGTACGGTAGTCCACGGCTGTAGCTACCTCTGTGTCGGCAGTCGCTCGTCCATCCATAATTGTATACCACCTACCCGTGGTTTTTTTTTTCTTTCTTCTTTATACATACTACTATAGTAGCTTACTGTAGCAGTCTGCGGTGCTGCTGAGCTGACTGTGTCCAGCAGGTCCGTCATCAGTCATTACATAATAAATATATATACCTGTCCGGCTACAGTACTAGTGATATTATATATATATATATTGATTTCATCTCATTATCATCCAGTCTATATTAGCAGCAGGCACAGTACGGTAGTCCACGGCTGTAGCTACCTCTGTGTCGGCAGTCGCTCGTCCATCTATAATTGTATACCACCTACCCGTGGTTTTTTTTTTTTCTTTCTTCTTTATACATACTACTATAGTAGCTTACTGTAGCAGTCTGCGGTGCTGCTGAGCTGACAGTGTCCAGCAGGTCCGTCATCAGTCATTACATAATAAATATATATACCTGTCCGGCTGCAGTACTAGTGATATTATATATATATATATATTAATTTCATCTCCTTATCATCCAGTCTATATTAGCAGCAGACACAGTACGGTAGTCCACGGCTGTAGCTACCTCTGTGTCGGCAGTCGCTCGTCCATCTATAATTGTATACCACCTACCCGTGGTTTTTTTTTTTTCTTTCTTCTTTATACATACTACTATAGTAGCTTACTGTAGCAGTCTGCGGTGCTGCTGAGCTGACTGTGTCCAGCAGGTCCGTCATCAGTCATTACATAATAAATATATATACCTGTCCGGCTACAGTACTAGTGATATTATATATATATATATTGATTTCATCTCATTATCATCCAGTCTATATTAGCAGCAGACACAGTACGGTAGTCCACGGCTGTAGCTACCTCTGTGTCGGCAGTCGCTCGTCCATCCATAATTGTATACCACCTACCCGTGGTTTTTTTTTTTCTTTCTTCTTTATACATACTACTATAGTAGCTTACTGTAGCAGTCTGCGGTGCTGCTGAGCTGACAGTGTCCAGCAGGTCCGTCATCAGTCATTACATGTTTTTTGGAAGGGCCATCCTGCGTGACACTGCAGTGCCACTCCTAGATGGGCCAGGTGTTTGTGTCGGCCACTAGGGTCGCTTATCTTACTCACACAGCTACCTCATTGCGCCTCTTTTTTTCTTCTTTGCGTCATGTGCTGTTTGGGGAGTGTTTTTTGGAAGGGCCATCCTGCGTGACACTGCAGTGCCACTCCTAGATGGGCCAGGTGTTTGCGTCGGCCACTAGGGTCGCTTAGCTTACTCACACAGCTACCTCATTGCGCCTCTTTTTTTCTTCTTTGCGTCATGTGCTGTTTGGGGAGTGTTTTTTGGAAGGGCCATCCTGCGTGACACTGCAGTGCCACTCCTAGATGGGCCAGGTGTTTGTGTCGGCCACTAGGGTCGCTTAGCTTACTCACACAGCTACCTCATTGCGCCTCTTTTTTTCTTCTTTGCGTCATGTGCTGTTTGGGGAGTGTTTTTTGGAAGGGCCATCCTGCGTGACACTGCAGTGCCACTCCTAGATGGGCCAGGTGTTTGTGTCGGCCACTAGGGTCGCTTAGCTTAGTCATCCAGCGACCTCGGTGCAAATTTTAGGACTAAAAATAATATTGTGAGGTGTGAGGTATTCAGAATAGACTGAAAATGAGTGGAAATTATGGTTTTTGAGGTTAATAATACTTTGGGATCAAAATGACCCCCAAATTCTATGATTTAAGCTGTTTTTTAGTGTTTTTTGAAAAAAACACCCGAATCCAAAACACACCCGAATCCGACAAAAAAAATTCGGTGAGGTTTTGCCAAAACGCGGTCGAACCCAAAACACGGCCGCGGAACCGAACCCAAAACCAAAACACAAAACCCGAAAAATTTCAAGTGCACATCCCTAATATTTACCTGGAGTGCCAACTCAGAACATGGTCAGCAGTGGCATATTGGTTACAGTGTCCGCTTGCAATCCGTGCGTCCTGTGTTCAAATCCTGTTGACACCAGGGTTGTTTTTTTTTTGGTGAATTTATTTTTATATATTTTTTTTTTAAAGAAATACACTTGTTTGGTCTGTTTATTATTTCCAGCTGGGCTCCATTATGTTTTGTACACAGACACCGGATAAAATCCGTTATGGGTACAACACATTGCAGGCGGTGGGGAAGCAAATTCAGTTTGCACGCATTGTGGGCTACAGATTCAATCCTTGGTTTGCGGACTGCATCCGGCGTCTTACTGTACATCAGGCAAAAATGGCAGGGAGACGCTACTTCAGAGGGGAGCTTCTGATCCTGCTTAGGTGGCGGGACCGGCCATTTGCTACGAACTTCATTTCCGGTTCATTTGCTTCAAATAGCCCTAAATATGTAATGCACAATGCCACTGGATCTCTATGTCATTAATGTGACATCTTGGTGACCATCCATTATGGTTTGTACACAGACACCGGACAAAATCCGTTAATAGTACAACACATCACATCACATCATATATTTACCTGGAGTGCCAACTCAGAACATGGTCAGCAGTGGCATAGTGGTTACAGTGTCCGCTTGCAATCTGTGCGTCCTGTGTTCAAATCCTGTTGACACCAGAGTTTTTTTTTTTTGGGGTGAATTTATTTTTATATATATTTTTTTTTAAAGAAATACACTAGTTTGGTCTGTTTATTATTTCCAGCTGGGCTCCATTATGTTTTGTACACAGACACCGGATAAAATCCGTTATGGGTACAACACATTGCAGGCGGTGGGGAAGCAAATTCAGTTTGCACGCATTGTGGGCTACAGATTCAATCCTTGGTTCGCGGACTGCATCCGGCATCAGGCAAAAATGGCAGGGAGACGCTACTTCAGAGGGGAGCTTCTGATCCTACTAAGGTGGCGGGACCGGCCATTTGCTACAAACTCTGAGAAGCGGCGGGCTTACAATAAAGCCCGTCGTGAGATCCGAGCAAAATATGGCCAGTCCCGCAGCCTCAGGTCACTCCAGAGGAAGGGAAGTGATCTGGTCACCAGGGAGCCCAGGAAACTGGAATTACTGCGGCTGTCCCTGAGGAGTAAGTACAGACCAGTACTGTACATTATTACTCATGTATTTAAGTAATGTACATTTCTCTAATGTCCTAGAGGATGCTGGGGTCCAGTTAGTACCATGGGGTATAGACAGGTCTGTAGGAGCAATCGGCACTAAATGACTTTAAACGTGTGGGCTGGCCCCTCCCTCTATGCCCCTCCTCCAGACGTCAGTTTAGAAATTGTGCCCGAAGGAATCTGTTTGGATGGGCGACCATGTTAAGGTCGACAGCAGTCATTAGGTCATTAGGTCTACCACTATTGGTCGACAGTGACATGGTCGACATGGACTCATGATTGACACATGAAAATGGTCAACCTTAACTTGGTCGACCATTCATAACGGAACCATGCCCGGACGCCACACACCATACCGCAATGCTCGTTATACCCTATGCCACCCACCGCAATGCCCCTTATACATTATGCCACACACTGCAATCCCCTGAAACATTGTACCACATACTACAATGCCCATGATATAGGTGTTGATCATAGAATCGACAGTAACTAGGTCAACAATGTTTAGGTCGACCACTATTGGTCGACAGTACCTAGGTCGACAGGGTTGGAAGGTCGACATGAGTTTTGTTTTTTTGTTTTTGGTGTTGTTTTGTTCGGAAAGTGACGGGGAACCCCAATTAGTGCACCATGTCCCCTCGCAGTAGAGGGCTCAGACTCTCCTGTGCATGCACAGATCTCCGGGAAAATGGCGCGGCGGCCATTTTCACAGAGATTTCTCTACTGCGCATGCGCAGAACTCTGTGAAAATGAGTTTTAACAGCACCTGTGGCGTCGGCTGGGGACTCCGGAGAGGTGAGTATTACCCAAATGGGTGCACTGTGTGTGGTGGGGGCCCCCTCTGCACACATTGCACCCATTATAGAAACACCAGTGCCTGTGACACATTATGACACACCGCAATGTTCGTGATACATTATGCCACACACCACAATGCCCATTAAACATTAAGTCCTACAGTAAGGCTTCTAATTAGTGGTCGACTGTGTACCTAAGCACCTCCTCAGCCATTATTTACTGTTACAGCATTCAGTATGTGCAGTAATGTACTGTATCTAAGGGCACTGTACGTTCCTTTTTGTACCCAGGGCGTCAGCAGCGGATAAGATGGCGAAGGGCCCAGCAGCAGAGAAGGTGGCGAAGGGCCCGGCGCCACTCGTTCTCTGCCATAGCGGGGACCAGCGCCACAAGCAGTAAGTCTTGTACTCTCTTTATTGGGTACTCTTTATACCAGTGGTTCCCAAACGTTTTTGAGTCACGGCACCCCTAGGCCAAAAGTTTCTTATTGAGAAATTTAGAAACAAATAAATACACAAAAGTAAAATGTGCTTGTACAGTACTGTATGTCATCCTTAGGTTCAATTACTGTATGTGGTGAGGGACAAGATTCACTTCTGATTGCCTAAGTACTGTACTGTAATTTATGATTGGAAGAACCCAGCACTGATTTTGCCTATTACAGTGACAATAAATATTTGAATTGTTTCTTGATCACCCCTGCAAGCGTCTATTTTTATTTTTGAGATTTACCAGTGTCTGTGAAACTGATCATACAGTAGATGTGCTAAATTTAGCACATCTACGATCTGATCTGAATTAGGCCCCAGGTGCGATTTGCACCTTGTGAAATGTACAGTAAACCATGAGGGTATGAATGCTTTTGTTTGATTACTGCTGGGGACAATGGTAATGCTGTGGCCAATGTGTTTAATACAGGCATCCCTGGACCAATTCCTCCGCCGCCGGCATTTGCGGACCCGCCTCGTCCTGGTAAGACATTTTTGTTACGTTAAGGCTCATTTCACCACTGTTTCTAAACCTTATTCCCCACCCTGTGCCTCTTATCCTACACCTCCCACTGTGCCTCAGCTTCCCCTTTAGCCTATCCCTGGTCCTGTGGCTGAGCCTCCCCATGTCTCTGCTGTGGAACATCATGATGTCATGTAAACTGTGCTTTATAGGGTTCCTTGGGGGCCTGGTACAGTACAGTATTTACAGTCATTTATCTTTTTTCCCATAAAACAGGTACCGGCCAAGTTCCAGTGCCTATTACAGTGACAATAAATATTTGATCACCCCTGCAAGCGTCTATTTTTATTTTTGAGATTTACGGGCATTGCATAGGAGTCACTTTATAAGCGGGACATAAGGGGCACTCCTGGGGACATAAAGGGCACTACTACTGGGGGCATTTCTTTTATAGGCTCTACTGTACATAAGGGGCACTAACAGTACAGTGGCCATAGCATAAGGGGCAATACTACTGTGGGCATTGTATAAGGGGCGGTACTGCTGTGGGCATTATGTGTATTAGGGGTGCTACTGCTGTGGGCATTGTATAAGGGGTGGAAGAACCCAGCACTGATTTTGCCTATTACAGTGACAATAAATATTTGATGTGTTTCTTGATCACCCCTGCAAGTGTCTATTTTTATTTTTGAGATTTACCAGTGTCTGTGAAACTGATCATACAGTAGATGTGCTAAATTTAGCACATCTACGATCTGATCTGAATTAGGCCCCAGGTGCGATTTGCACCTTGTGAAATGTACAGTAAACCATGAGGGTATGAATGCTTTTGTTTGATTACTGCTGGGGACAATGGTAATGCTGTGGCCAATGTGTTTAATACAGGCACCCCTGGACCCATTCCTCCGCCGCCGGCATTTGCGGACCCGCCTCGTCCTGGTAAGACATTTTTGTTAAGTTAAGGCTCATTTCACCACTGTTTCTAAACCTTATTCCCCACCCTGTGCCTCTTATCCTACACCTCCCACTGTGTCTCAGCTTCCCCTTGTCTTTTAGCCTATCCCTGCTCCTGTGGCTGAGCCTCCCCATGTCTCTGCTGTGGAACACCATGATGTCATGTAAACTGTGCTTTATAGGGTTCCTTGGGGGCCTGGTACAGTACAGTATTTACAGTCATTTATCTTTTTTCCCATAAAACAGGTACCGGCCAAGTTCCAGGACCAGGGCGCTATGGCCCGGACAACCTGACTAGGGGTACAGTCATAATAGTGTTATTTTACATGCATACTGTTCATAAACTTTGATAAAGTGCTGTACAGTATACTGTACAGTACTCAACCTGTCTTACTGTTCTAATACTGTACATTGTTTTTTATTTTCACAGACCAACTCCGGCGATTGGTCCTCATTCTGAGGGCGGTGGTCCAACAAATTTTTCTTTATATTTTGTGCTGTTTATAAAAAAAATTATTTTGTGTTTTTTTCCTTCTAGTTTTTTTTATTAATGTTTTTATATAATTTACAGTTATTTTGTGTTATTATAATTTGTGTTAGTTTCCACCTTAGTACACTAAGGGGGGTATTCAATGCCGGACAAGGGGGCCAGAAGGTTCTGAAAATGGGACTTTTCACTAGAGATGAGCGGGTTCGGTTTCTCTGAATCCGAACCCGCCCGAACTTCATGTTTTTTTTCACGGGTCCGAGCGACTCGGATCTTCCCGCCTTGCTCGGTTAACCCGAGCGCGCCCGAACGTCATCATGACGCTGTCGGATTCTCGCGAGGCTCGGATTCTATCGCGAGACTCGGATTCTATATAAGGAGCCGCGCGTCGCCGCCATTTTCACACGTGCATTGAGATTGATAGGGAGAGGACGTGGCTGGCGTCCTCTCCGTTTAGAATTAGAATAGATTAGAGAGACACTTGATTTACTAATTTTGGGGAGCATTAGGAGTACTCAGTAGTGTACAGTGCAGAGTTTTGCTGATAGTGACCAGTGACCACCACTTTTATTTATAATCCGTTCTCTGCCTGAAAAAAGCGATACACAGCACACAGTGACTCAGTCACATACCATATCTGTGTGCACTGCTCAGGCTCAGGCCAGTGTGCTGCATCATCTATTATCTATATATAATATTATATATATCTGTCTGACTGCTCAGCTCACACAGCTTATAATTGTGGGGGAGACTGGGGAGCACTACTGCAGTGCCAGTTATAGGTTATAGCAGGAGCCAGGAGTACATAATATAATCCGTTCTCTGCCTGAAAAAAGCGATACACAGCACACAGTGACTCAGTCACATACCATATCTGTGTGCACTGCTCAGGCTCAGGCCAGTGTGCTGCATCATCTATTATCTATATATAATATTATATATATCTGTCTGACTGCTCAGCTCACACAGCTTATAATTGTGGGGGAGACTGGGGAGCACTACTGCAGTGCCAGTTATAGGTTATAGCAGGAGCCTGGAGTACATAATATATTATATAGTGAGTGACCACCAGACACACAGTGCAGTTTATTTAATATATCCGTTCTCTGCCTGAAAAAAGCGATACACACAGTGACTCAGTCAGTCACATACCATATCTGTGTGCACTGCTCAGGCTCAGGCCAGTGTGCTGCATCATCTATATATATTATATATCTGTCTGACTGCTCAGCTCACACAGCTTATAATTGTGGGGGAGACTGGGGAGCACTACTGCAGTGCCAGTTATAGGTTATAGCAGGAGCCAGGAGTACATAATATTATATTAAAATTAAACAGTGCACACTTTTGCTGCAGGAGTGCCACTGCCAGTGTGACTAGTGACCAGTGACCTGACCACCAGTATATAATATTAGTAGTATACTATCTCTTTATCAACCAGTCTATATTAGCAGCAGACACAGTACAGTGCGGTAGTTCACGGCTGTGGCTACCTCTGTGTCGGCACTCGGCAGCCCGTCCATAATTGTATATACCAGTGACCTAACCGTGGTTTTTTTTTCTTTCTTTATACATACATACTAGTTACGAGTATACTATCTCTTTATCAACCAGTCTATATATTAGCAGCAGACACAGTACAGTGCGGTAGTTCACGGCTGTGGCTACCTCTGTGTCGGCACTCGGCAGCCCGTCCATAATTGTATATACCAGTGACCTAAACGTGGTTTTTTTTTCTTTCTTTATACATACATACTAGTTACGAGTATACTATCTCTTTATCAACCAGTCTATATATTAGCAGCAGACACAGTACAGTGCGGTAGTTCACGGCTGTGGCTACCTCTGTGTCGGCACTCGGCAGCCCGTCCATAATTGTATATACCACCTAACCGTGGTTTTTTTTTCTTTCTTTATACATACATACTAGTTACGAGTATACTATCTCTTTATCAACCAGTCTATATATTAGCAGCAGACACAGTACAGTGCGGTAGTTCACGGCTGTGGCTACCTCTGTGTCGGCACTCGGCAGCCCGTCCATAATTGTATATACCACCTAACCGTGGTTTTTTTTTCTTTCTTTATACATACATACTAGTTACGAGTATACTATCTCTTTATCAACCAGTCTATATATTAGCAGCAGACACAGTACAGTGCGGTAGTTCACGGCTGTGGCTACCTCTGTGTCGGCACTCGGCAGCCCGTCCATAATTGTATATACCACCTAACCGTGGTTTTTTTTTCTTTCTTTATACATACATACTAGTTACGAGTATACTATCTCTTTATCAACCAGTCTATATATTAGCAGCAGACACAGTACAGTAGTTCACGGCTGTGGCTACCTCTGTGTCGGCACTCGGCAGCCCGTCCATAATTGTATATACCACCTAACCGTGGTTTTTTTTTCTTTCTTTATACATACATACTAGTTACGAGTATACTATCTCTTTATCAACCAGTCTATATATTAGCAGCAGACACAGTACAGTGCGGTAGTTCACGGCTGTGGCTACCTCTGTGTCGGCACTCGGCAGCCCGTCCATAATTGTATATACCACCTAACCGTGGTTTTTTTTTCTTTCTTTATACATACATACTAGTTACGAGTATACTATCTCTTTATCAACCAGTCTATATATTAGCAGCAGACACAGTACAGTGCGGTAGTTCACGGCTGTGGCTACCTCTGTGTCGGCACTCGGCAGCCCGTCCATAATTGTATATACCACCTAACCATGGTTTTTTTTTCTTTCTTTATACATACATACTAGTTACGAGTATACTATCTCTTTATCAACCAGTCTATATATTAGCAGCAGACACAGTACAGTGCGGTAGTTCACGGCTGTGGCTACCTCTGTGTCGGCACTCGGCAGCCCGTCCATAATTGTATACTAGTATCCAATCCATCCATCTCCATTGTTTACCTGAGGTGCCTTTTAGTTGTGCCTATTAAAATATGGAGAACAAAAATGTTGAGGTTCCAAAATTAGGGAAAGATCAAGATCCACTTCCACCTCGTGCTGAAGCTGCTGCCACTAGTCATGGCCGAGACGATGAAATGCCAGCAACGTCGTCTGCCAAGGCCGATGCCCAATGGCATAGTACAGAGCATGTCAAATCCAAAACACCAAATATCAGTAAAAAGCCTCTTTTTTTCTTTGCGTCATGTGCTGTTTGGGGAGGGTTTTTTGGAAGGGACATCCTGCGTGACACTGCAGTGCCACTCCTAGATGGGCCCGGTGTTTGTGTCGGCCACTAGGGTCGCTAATCTTACTCACACAGCTACCTCATTGCGCCTCTTTTTTTCTTTGCGTCATGTGCTGTTTGGGGAGGGTTTTTTGGAAGGGACATCCTGCGTGACACTGCTGTGCCACTCCTAGATGGGCCCGGTGTTTGTGTCGGCCACTAGGGTCGCTAATCTTACTCACACAGTCAGCTACCTCATTGCGCCTCTTTTTTTCTTTGCGTCATGTGCTGTTTGGGGAGGGTTTTTTGGAAGGGCCATCCTGCGTGACACTCCAGTGCCACTCCTAGATGGGCCCGGTGTTTGTGTCGGCCACTAGGGTCGCTAATCTTACTCACACAGCTACCTCATTGCGCCTCTTTTTTTCTTTGCGTCATGTGCTGTTTGGGGAGGGTTTTTTGGAAGGGCCATCCTGCGTGACACTGCAGTGCCACTCCTAGATGGGCCCGGTGTTTGTGTCGGCCACTAGGGTCGCTAATCTTACTCACACAGCTACCTCATTGCGCCTCTTTTTTTCTTTGCGTCATGTGCTGTTTGGGGAGGGTTTTTTGGAAGGGCCATCCTGCGTGACACTGCAGTGCCACTCCTAGATGGGCCCGGTGTTTGTGTCGGCCACTAGGGTCGCTAATCTTACTCACACAGCTACCTCATTGCGCCTCTTTTTTTCTTTGCGTCATGTGCTGTTTGGGGAGGGTTTTTTGGAAGGGCCATCCTGCGTGACACTGCAGTGCCACTCCTAGATGGGCCCGGTGTTTGTGTCGGCCACTAGGGTCGCTAATCTTACTCACACAGCTACCTCATTGCGCCTCTTTTTTTCTTTGCGTCATGTGCTGTTTGGGGAGGGTTTTTTGGAAGGGCCATCCTGCGTGACACTGCAGTGCCACTCCTAGATGGGCCCGGTGTTTGTGTCGGCCACTAGGGTCGCTAATCTTACTCACACAGCTACCTCATTGCGCCTCTTTTTTTCTTTGCGTCATGTGCTGTTTGGGGAGGGTTTTTTGGAAGGGACATCCTGCGTGACACTGCAGTGCCACTCCTAGATGGGCCCGGTGTTTGTGTCGGCCACTAGGGTCGCTTATCTTACTCACACAGCGACCTCGGTGCAAATTTTAGGACTAAAAATAATATTGTGAGGTGTGAGGTATTCAGAATAGACTGAAAATGAGTGTAAATTATGGTTTTTGAGGTTAATAATACTTTGGGATCAAAATGACCCCCAAATTCTATGATTTAAGCTGTTTTTTAGTGTTTTTTGAAAAAAACACCCGAATCCAAAACACACCCGAATCCGACAAAAAAAATTCGGTGAGGTTTTGCCAAAACGCGTTCGAACCCAAAACACGGCCGCGGAACCGAACCCAAAACCAAAACACAAAACCCGAAAAATTTCAGGCGCTCATCTCTACTTTTCACACGTTTTATAGGTAAATCATTTACCGGTAAATAATTTTCTCGTAGTCCGTAGAGGATGCTGGGCGCCTGCCCAGCGCTTCGTTTTCCTGCTGTTAATTGGTTCAGTACCACTTTGTTTAGTTGAGCACTGCATTGTTACTCGGTAAGTAATGTTTCAGCCATTGCCAATCAGCTCCTAACTGTCATGGTACAGACTGTTTTTGAAAATGGACAGTTATGAGCAGATTTGCTGGTGCAAATTTTCACTCACAGAGAAATGTATCACAAGGAGGGCTTTCTTTTTGCTAAGAAATATCATTTACAGTATAACATACACAGTATTGTATGGCTGTCCCGCCCCCCAGTCAAACACCATTTCTGCAGACACAAGATTTCTAAACAATAGAGTTAATCCACTTTACTCTGAATACACATTCAACTGCTGCTAATTGAACAGCAGTGTCTACAGAAACAGGTTTTGACTGGGGGGCAGGGATAGCCATATTGTAAATGACATTTCTTAAAGCAACCAAAGAGGTTACTGCATATGGAGTTTGGCCTGCATGCTACAGTAGATCTCGCTGCCCTGCTTAGCCCTGCTTCATGTAAGAGAGAGAGAGGAATACATTTGCAATGCACACCGCCAAATACAAATTATTATTATATTAAACAAAAACAAAACAAAATAAATAAATTTTACACATTATCAGCTATTCTATAAAATAATATATTTGCTATTGAAAGCAACTGGCGGATTCTCCGGAGTAGCACTGTAAAAAATAAAAAAAAATGGACAGTATTAGAGCATTAATACAGGTTCAGTTTTTGAATAGTATGCATGTAAAAATAAGAATTTACTCACCGGTAATTCTATTTCTCGTAGTCCGTAGTGGATGCTGGGTACTCCGTAAGGACCATGAGGTATATTCGGGCTCCGCAGGAGACTGGGCACTCTTAAAAGAAAGATTAGGTACTATATCTAGTGTGCACTGGCTCCTCCCTCTATGCCCCTCCTCCAGACCTCAGTTAGGGAAACTGTGCCCGGAAGAGCTGACATTACTAGGAAAGGATTTGGAATCCAGGGTAAGACTCATACCAGCCACACCAATCACACCGTACATCTCAGTAACAGATGGCTCAAAACAATAACCCTTTAGTTATGCAATAACTATATACATGTATTGCACGGTCTTAAGTGGCTCAAACCAATGTGATTTTAGGAAATCCAACACCACGTTGAGATCCCAAGGTGCCACTGGAGGCACAAAAGGAGGCTGAATATGCAGCACTCCCTTAACAAACATCTGAACTTCAGGCAGTGAAGCCAGTTCTTTTTGAAAGAAAATAGACAGTGCCGAAATCTGGACTTTTCTGGATCCCAATTTCAGGCCCATAGTCACTCCTGCCTGTAGGAAGTGCAGAAATCGACCCAGCTGGAATTCTTCCGTTGGGGCCTTCCTGGCCTCACACCAAGCAACATATTTTCGCCATATGCGATGATAATGTTTTGCTGTCACATCCTTCCTAGCCTTTGTCAACGTAGGAATGACTTCATCTGGAATGCCCTTCTCCGCTAGGATCCGGCGTTCAACCGCCATGCCGTCAAACGCAGCCGCGGTAAGTCTTGGAACAGACAGGGCCTTTGCTGTAGCAGGTCCTGTCTGAGGGGCAGAGGCCATGGGTCCTCTGAGATCATTTATTGTAGTTCTTCTTGGCCAATCCGGAACGATGAGTATTGTCCTTACTCCTCTCTTTCTTACTATCCTCAGTACCTTGGGTATGAGAGGAAGAGGAGGGAACACATACACCGACTGGTACACCCACGGTGTCACCAGAGCGTCCACAGCTATCGCCTGAGGGTCCCTTGACCTGGCACAATATCTTTTTAGCTTTTTGTTGAGGCAGGACGCCATCATGTCCACCTGTGGTCGTTCCCACCGGTGTACAATCATCTTGAAGACTTCTGGATGAAGTCCCCACTCTCCCGGGTGGAGGTCGTGCCTGCTGAGGAAGTCTGCTTCCCAGTTGTCCACTCCCGGAATGAACACTGCTACCAGTGCTAACACGTGATTCTCCGCCCATCGAAGAATTCTTGTGGCTTCTGCCATTGCCATCCTGCTTCTTGTGCCACCCTGGCGGTTTACATGGGCGACCGCTGTGATGTTGTCTGACTGAATCAGAACCGGTTGGTTTTGAAGCAGGGGTTCTGCTTGACTCAGGGCGTTGTAACGCTTCTTCACACACTTCATTCAACTCATCTGATGGGGGAAAAACCACCGGTTGCTTTTTCTCCCCAAACATAATACCCTTTTTAGTGGTACCTTGGTTAATGTCAGAAATGTGCAACACATCTTTCATTGCCGTAATCATGCATCAGATGGCCCTTGTGGAATGTACATTAGTCTCGTCCTCGTCGACACTGGAGTCGGACTCCGTGTCGACATCTGTGTCTGCCATCTGAGGTAGCGGGCGTTTTTGAGCCCCTGATGGCCTGTGAGACGCCTGGGCAGGCACTGGCTGAGAAGCCGGCTGTCCCACAGCTGTTATGACATCACACTTATCGGCACCTGCTCCGCCTCCACATAAGCCTCCTCATCATACATGTCGACACAGCCGTACCGACACACCACACACACACAGGGAATGCTCTGACTGAGGACAGGACCCCACTAAGTCCTTAGGGGAGACAGAGAGAGAGTATGCCAGCACACACCACAGCGCTATATATCACAGGGATGCACACTATACTGAGTGATTTTTCCCAATAGCTGCTATTATACACAATTTTGCGCCTAAATTTATGTGCCCCCCCCCTCTCTTTTTTACCCTTCTCGTAGTGTATACTGCAGGGGAGAGCCTGGGGAGCGTCCTTCCAGCGGAGCTGTGAAGAAAAAATGGCGCCGGTGTGCTGAGGAAGATAGCCCCGCCCCTTTTTCGGCGGACTTCTCCCGCTTTTTTTATATAGTTTATGGCGGGGGATTATGCACGTATACAGTATTACAGCTTTTTTACAGTATTTCTTTTAAGAGTGCCCAGTCTCCTGCGGAGCCCGTCTATACCCCATGGTCCTTACGGAGTACCCAGCATCCACTAGGACGTCAGAGAAATGACATTAGGCACAGGGTGGGGGAATAAGGTTTAGAAACAGTGGTGAAATGAGCCTTAACTTAACAAAAAGTGTCTTACCGGTACGAGCCGGGTCCGCCGGTCCCGGTGAATGGGTCAGCGAAGTTGGGGTGGATGAGCCCGATGTCAATGATGGAGCAGGCGTTGCTGTGAAAAAAAGTGCACTGTCAGTTTAATAATGTACACTGCACATGTGGTGTTTTATTTAAATCACAGTAAAGAAGGTACAGTACAGTTTAGAACTCGGAGGTCTAGGTTTAGTATTCTACCGTAGATCTCATGGGGCCCTAAACAAAATGAGACCTACAGGGCCCTAAGCAGATTCTTTGGTTAACTTGTTATACTGTAAATCCCCCACTGTGTACTGTAGTGTAGAGACAGTATTCTTAAAAGTTGAATACAGTACAGTCAGTAATGTATAGTACAGTAGTTACAGTGCCGTTTCTAGCGGCGGGCGAGCCGTGCAACCGCACGGGGCGCCCGCCGCGGCACTTTGTGACTCCTTATCTCCTCTCCCCGAGCGCTCCTGCTCGGGGGGCGGAGTTTCGAGGAATGACGCGTTTGCGTCGTGACGTCACGACGCAAACGCGTCATTCCGCGAAACTCCGCGCTCGGGGAGAGGAGATAAGGAGATACGCATGGAAGGAGGCGCGATGGACGTGAGGCGGCGGGACCGAAGAGCGGGAAGATGTAAGTATCCTCTCTCTCTTTCTCCCTCTTCCTTCCCCCTCACTTGAAACCTGCCTGCCGCACTGTGTAAAATGGGGACACCTGCCTATGGGGATACCTGCCTGCCACACTGTATAAAATGGGGACACCTGCATATGGGGTTGCCTGCTGCTCTGTATAAAATGGGGACACCTGCATATGGGGTTGCCTGCCGCACTGTATAAAATGGGGACACCTGCATATGGGGTTGCCTGCTGCACTGTATAAAATGGGGACACCTGCCTATGGGGTTGCCTGCCGCACTGTATAAAATGGGGACACCTGCATATGGGGTTGCCAGCTGCACTGTATAAAATGGGGACACCTGCCTATGGGGTTGCCTGCCGCACTGTATAAAATGGGGACACCTGCATATGGGGTTGCCTGCTGCTCTGTATAAAATGGGGACACCTGCATATGGGGTTGCCTGCCGCACTGTATAAAATGGGGACACCTGCATATGGGGTTGCCTGCTGCACTGTATAAAATGGGGACACCTGCCTATGGGGTTGCCTGCCGCACTGTATAAAATGGGGACACCTGCATATGGGGTTGCCTGCTGCACTGTATAAAATGGGGACACCTGCCTATGGGGTTGCCTGCCGCACTGTATAAAATGGGGACACCTGCATATGGGGTTGCCTGCTGCACTGTATAAAATGGGGACACCTGCCTATGGGGTTGCCTGCCGCACTGTATAAAATGGGGACACCTGCATATGGGGTTGCCTGCTGCACTGTAAAAATGGGGACACCTGCCTGCCGCACTGTGTAAAATGGGAACACCTGCCTGCCGCACTGTGTAAAATGGGGACACCTGCCTGCCGGACTGTGTAAAATGGGGACACCTGCCTGCCAGACTGTGTAAAATGGGGACACCTGCCTGCCGCACTGTGTAAAATGGGGATACCTGCCTGCCGCACTGTGTAAAATGGGGGCACCTGCCTGCGTACTGTGTAAAATGGTGATATCTGCCTGCCGCACTGTGTAAAATGGGGATACCTGCCTACCGTACTGTGTAAAATAAGAATTTACTTACCGATAATTCTATTTCTCGTAGTCCGTAGTGGATGCTGGGGACTCCGTAAGGACCATGGGGGGATAGCGGCTCCGCAGGAGACTGGGCACAAAAGTAAAGCTTTAGAACTACCTGGTGTGCACTGGCTCCTCCCCCTATGACCCTCCTCCAAGCCTCAGTTAGGATACTGTGCCCGGACGAGCATACACAATAAGGAAGGATTTTGAATCCCGGGTAAGACTCATACCAGCCACACCAATCACACCGTATAACTCGTGATCTAAACCCAGTTAACAGCATGATAACAGAGGAGCCTCTAGAAAAGATGGCTCACTACAGCAATAACCCGATTTTTTGGTAACAATAACTATGTACCAGTATTGCAGACAATCCGCACTTGGGATGGGCGCCCAGCATCCACTACGGACTACGAGAAATAGAATTATCGGTAAGTAAATTCTTATTTTCTCTAACGTCCTAAGTGGATGCTGGGGACTCCGTAAGGACCATGGGGATTATACCAAAGCTCCCAAACGGGCGGGAGAGTGCGGATGACTCTGCAGCACCAAATGAGAGAACTCCAGGTCCTCCTCAGCCAGGGTATCAATTTTGTAGAATTTTACAAACGTATTTGCTCCTGACCAAGTAGCTGCTCGGCAAAGTTGTAAAGTCGAGACCCCTCGGGCAGCCGCCCAAGATGAGCCCACCTTCCTTGTGGAGTGGGCATTTACAGATTTTTGGCTGTGGCAGGCCTGCCACAGAATGTGCAAGCTGAATTGTACTACAAATCCAGCGAGCAATAGTCTGCTTAGAAGCAGGAGCACCCAGCTTGTTGGGTGCATACAGGATAAACAGCGAGTCAGATTTTCTGACTCCAGCCGTCCTGGAAACATATATTTTCAAGGCCCTGACAACGTCTAGCTACTTGGAGTCCTCCAAGTCCCTAGTAGCCGCAGGCACCACAATAGGTTGGTTCAGGTGAAACGCTGAAACCACCTTAGGGAGAAACTGAGGACGAGTCCTCAATTCCGCCCTGTCCGAATGGAAAATCAGATAAGGGCTTTTACAGGATAAAGCCGCCAATTCTGACACGCGCCTGGCCCAGGCCAGGGCCAACAGCATGACCACTTTCCATGTGAGATATTTTAACTCCACAGATTTAAGTGGTTCAAACCAATGTGACTTTTGGAACCCAAAAACTACATTGAGATCCCAAAGTGCCACTGGAGGCACAAAAGGAGGCTGTATATGCAGTACCCCTTTTACAAACGTCTGAACTTCAGGGACTGAAGCTAGTTCTTTTTGGAAGAAAATTGACAGGGCCGAAATTTGAACCTTAATGGACCCCAATTTCAGGCCCATAGACACTCCTGTTTGCAGGAAATGTAGGAATCGACCCAGTTGAATTTCCTCCATCGGGCCTTACTGGCCTCGCACCACGCAACATATTTTCGCCAAATGCGGTGATAATGTTTTGCGGTTACATCCTTCCTGGCTTTGATCAGGATAGGGATGACTTCATCCGGAATGCCTTTTTTCCTTCAGGATCTGGCGTTCAACCGCCATGCCGTCAAACGCAGCCGCGGTAAGTCTTGGAACAGACAGGGTCCTTGCTGGAGCAGGTCCCTTCTTAGAGGTAGAGGCCACGGATCCTCCGTGAGCATCTCTTGAAGTTCCGGTTACCAAGTCCTTCTTGGCCAATCCGGAGCCACGAATATAGTGCTTACTCCTCTCCATCTTATCAATCTCAGTACCTTGGGTATGAGAGGCAGAGGAGGGAACACATACACTGACTGGTACACCCACGGTGTTACCAGAGCGTCTACAGCTATTGCCTGAGGGTCCCTTGACCTGGCGCAATACCTGTCGAGTTTTTCCCAATGGTTTATAATCATGTGGAAGACTTCTGGGTGAAGTCTCCACTCTCCCGGGTGGAGGTCGTGTCTGCTGAGGAAGTCTGCTTCCCAGTTGTCCACTCCCGGAATGAATACTGCTGACAGTGCTATCACATGATTTTCCGCCCAGCGAAGAATCCTTGCAGCTTCTGCCATTGCCCTCCTGCTTCTTGTGCCACCCTGTCTGTTTACGTGGGTGACTGCCGTGATGTTGTCCGACTGGATCAACACCGGCTGACCTTGAAGCAGAGGTCTTGCTAAGCTTAGAGCATTGTAAATGGCCCTTAGCTTCAGGATATTTATGTGAAGTGATGTCTCCAGGCTTGACCATAAGCCCTGGAAATTCCTTCCCTGTGTGACTGCTCCCCAGCCTCGCAGGCTGGCATCCGTGGTCACCAGGACCCAGTCCTGAATGCCGAATCTGCGGCCCTCTAGAAGATGAGCACTCTGCAACCACCACAGGAGGGACACCCTTGTCCTTGGTGACAGGGTTATCCGCTGATGCATCTGAAGATGCGACCCGGACCATTTGTCCAGCAGGTCCCACTGGAAAGTTCTTGCGTGGAATCTGCCGAATGGGATTGCTTCATAGGAAGCCACCATTTTACCCAGAACCCTTGTGCATTGATGCACTGAGAGTTGGCTCGGTTTTAGGAGGTTCCTGACTAGCTCGGATAACTCCCTGGCTTTCTCCTCTGGGAGAAACACCTTTTTCTGGACTGTGTCCAGGATCATCCCTAGGAACAGAAGACGAGTCGTCGGAACCAGCTGCGATTTTGGAATATTGAGAATCCAATCGTGCTGCCGCAACACTACCTGAGATAGTGCTACACCGACCTCCAACTGTTCCCTGGATCTTACCCTTATCAGGGAATCGTCCAAGTAAGGGATAACTAAAATTCCCTTCCTTCGAAGGAATATCATCATTTCGGCCATTACCTTGGTAAAGACCCGGGGTGCCGTGGACCATCCATACGGCAGCGTCTGAACTGATAGTGACAGTTCTGTACCATAAACCTGAGGTACCCTTGGTGAGAAGGGTTAATTGGGACATGAAGGTAAGCATCCTTGATGTCCCGAGACATCATGTAGTCCCCTTCTTCCAGGTTCGCAATCACTGCTCTGAGTGACTCAATCTTGAATTTGAACCTCTGTATGTAAGTGTTCAAAGATTTTAGAATTAGAATCGGTCTCACCGAGCCGTCCGGCTTCGGTACCACAACAGTGTGGAATAATACCCCGTTCCCTGTTGCAGGAGGGGTACCTTGATTATCACCTGCTGGGAATACAGCTTGTGAATGGCTTCCAAAACTGTCTCCCTATCAGAAGGAGACATCGGTAAAGCCGACTTTAGGAAACGGCGAGGGGGAGACGTCTCGAATTCCAATTTGTACCCCTGAGATATCACCTGAAGGATCCAGGGGTCTACTTGCGAGTGAGCCCACTGCGCGCTGAAATTCATTGAGACGGGCCCCCCACCGTGCCTGATTCTGCTTGTAAAGCCCCAGCGTCATACTGAGGGCTTGGCAGAGGCGGGAGAGGGTTTCTGTTCCTGGGAACTGGCTGATTTCTGCAGCCTTTTTCCTCTCCCTCTGTCACGGGGCAGAAATGAGGAACCTTTTGCCCGCTTGTCCACGAAAAGACTGCGCCTGATAATACGGCGTCTTCTCATGTTGAGAGGCGACCGGGGTACAAACGTGGATTTCCCAGCTGTTGCCGTGGCCACCAGGTCTGAAAGACCGACCCCAAATAACTCCTCCCCTTAATAAGGCAATACTTCCAAATGCCGTTTGGAATCCGCATCACCTGACCACTGTCGTGTCCATAACCCTCTACTGGTAGAAATGGACAACGCACTTAGACTTGATGCCAGTCGGCAAATATTCCGCTGTGCATCACGCATATATAGAAATGCATCTTTCAAATGCTCTATAGGCAATAATATACTGTCCCTATCTAGGGTATCAATATTTTCAGTCAGGGAATCCGACCACGCCAACCCAGCACTGCACATCCAGGCTGAGGCGATTGCTGGTCGCAGTATAACACCAGTATGTGTGTAAATACATTTTAGGATACCCTCCTGCTTTCTATCAGCAGGATCCTTAAGGGCGGCCATCTCAGGAGAGGGTAGAGCCCTTGTTCTTACAAGCGTGTGAGCGCTTTATCCACCCTAGGGGGTATTTCCCAACGCACCCTAACCTCTGGCGGGAAAGGATATAATGCCAATAACATTTTAGAAATTATCAGTTGTTATCGGGGGAAACCCACGCATCATCACACACCTCATTTAATTTCTCAGATTCAGGAAAACTACAGGTAGTTTTTCCTCACCGAACATAATACCCCTTTTTGGTGGTACTCGTATTATCAGAAATGTGTAAAACATTTTTCATTGCCTCAATCATGTAACGTGTGGCCCTACTGGAAGTCACATTTGTCTCTTCACCGTCGACACTGGAGTCAGTATCCGTGTCGGCGTCTATATCTGCCATCTGAGGTAACGGGCGCTTTAGAGCCCCTGACGGCCTATGAGACGTCTGGACAGGCACAAGCTGAGTAGCCGGCTGTCTCATGACAACCACTGTCTTTTATACAGAGCTGACACTGTCACGTAATTCCTTCCAACAGTTCATCCACTCAGGTGTCGACCCCCTAGGGGGTGACATCACTATTACAGGCAATCTGCTCCGTCTCCACATCATTTTTCTCCTCATACATGTCGACACAAACGTACCGACACACAGCACACACACAGGGAATGCTCTGATAGAGGACAGGACCCCACTAGCCCTTTGGGGAGACAGAGGGAGAGTTTGCCAGCACACACCAGAGCGCTATATATATACAGGGATAACCTTATATAAGTGTTTTTCCCCTTATAGCTGCTGTATTGTTAATACTGCGCCTAATTAGTGCCCCCCTCTCTTTTTTAACCCTTTCTGTAGTGTAGTGACTGCAGGGGAGAGCCAGGGGAGCTTCCCTCCAACTGAGCTGTGAGGGAAAATGGCGCCAGTGTGCTGAGGAGATAGGCTCCGCCCCTTTTTCGCGGACTTTTCTCCTGCTTTTTTATGGATTCTGGCAGGGGTTAAAATTCATCCATATAGCCCTGGGGGCTATATGTGATGTATTTTCGCCAGCCAAGGTGTTTTTATTGCTGCTCAGGGCGCCCCCCCCTAGCGCCCTGCACCCTCAGTGACCGAAGTGTGAAGTGTGCTGAGGAGCAATGGCGCACAGCTGCAGTGCTGTGCGCTACCTTGGTGAAGACAGGACGTCTTCTGCCGCCGATTTTCCGGACCTCTTCTGTCTTCTGGCTCTGTAAGGGGGCCGGCGGCGCGGCTCTGGGACCCATCCATGGCTGGGCCTGTGATCGTCCCTCTGGAGCTAATGTCCAGTAGCCTAAGAAGCCCAATCCACTCTGCACGCAGGTGAGTTCGCTTCTTCTCCCCTTAGTCCCTCGATGCAGTGAGCCTGTTGCCAGCAGGTCTCACTGAAAATAAAAAACCTAAAACTAAACTTTTCACTAAGCAGCTCAGGAGAGCCACCTAGTGTGCACCCTTCTCGTTCGGGCACAAAAATCTAACTGAGGCTTGGAGGAGGGTCATAGGGGGAGGAGCCAGTGCACACCAGGTAGTTCTAAAGCTTTACTTTTGTGCCCAGTCTCCTGCGGAGCCGCTATCCCCCCATGGTCCTTACGGAGTCCCCAGCATCCACTTAGGACGTTAGAGAAAATGGGGATACCTGCCTACCGTACTGTGTAAAATGGGGATACCTGCCTACCGCACTTTGTAAAATGGGGACACCTGCCTGCCGCGCTGTGTAAAATGGGGACACCTGCCTGTCGCGCTGTGTAATATGGGGACACTTGCCTGCTGTAATGTGTAAAAAGGGGACTTTTTTTATTTTTATTTTTTTTCCCCTGTGGTGGGTATGATGATATCAGACGAGGCTGCGCGCACTTTAATGAGACCACACCCATTTTAATCAGGCCACACACCCTTGTCGGGAGCGCGCGCGCCGAAGGCGCGCGCATGCTTTTTCTTTTTACGGCTATATGGGGGGGGGGGGGGGCGCATTTTGAAATCTCGCACTGGGAGCCAAATTGTCTAGAAACGGCCCTGAGTAGTTATTACATGGTAGTGCAGGAGTATCGGGCCACTCCTCAGATTCCTCCTCTGGTAGTATGGGGGAATGTACTGTGGATACAGAAATGTTCGGTCACTTTCCAAAATGATATTAATACAGTATAGCATACAGAAATACTATAAAATATCATACGGCAGCACATGTGAACACCAATAAAGTACAGTAAGAAGATTATTGATGCTGGAGACCAAAAACATTACATTACATTACAGTGCAGTACTTACAGCCTGGGGGAGGCCTGGTGTATGCAGGAGGTAGTGCTGCTGCCACCTCCTCATCCGAGGAGCTGGATGCACAGTACAGTGGTTGTTCTGGGCTGGTCCACCCACCACTGTCCGTGCTAGGGCCCGAGGGGCTGGCTGGCCTGGCTTCCTCCTGCTGGACTGTTGAAAAAAATGGCAGCACAATTTTCAATAGGATAGATGAGGCAGGGTGGGAGGAGATGAGGAGATGGAGACAGAGAGACAGAATATTGTATTATATTGTATGATGTTATTGTTACAAGGGTACAGTTATGTTTTCGATGTATATACAGTATATTAATGTATTGGTTATTGTGTTATAGTTTGTAAAATAATGTTCCCCTCCCCCATGTGACTGCTCAGATAACCTGTGTGTTTGCCTTTGGGTAGATACAGCCAGTATCAGATGTCAGGCCATACAACCCCCTCATTCTTCCCTACACAATGGATTCCAGGCCACACAATCAGATTAAGTAAGGTTACTTTAGGTAACATCTATTGTGGCTGCCGGTTGTGTGTATTCAGTAGGGCTAATTTGTTTTTAACAATGACAACAACAAAGACACTGACCAGACACACAACAGTGAAGCAATTCAGGACCACTTTACTGTATGTGGTATTCTTTATGTCAGATATGGTTTAAGACGCTTGGGTATTTGTTGCAAGGATTTTAAACCAACTACCAATATGCTTCAGCACTTCAACTCAGGAATGTATAACATGGAAGCTTCTATAGACGATGGAGACAGCTCAGATGAATTTGCTTATATCCATTTTACATAAAACCTTTGAAATTCAGTGTGCTATGTATGTACTTTACCTCACAGTATGCCATCTGCAATGCACTTTACTTCACACAGTGTGCCATGCACTTTACCTCACACAGTGGGGGTCATTCCGAGTTGTTCGCTCGCTAGCTGCTTTTAGCAGCATTGCACACGCTAGGCCGCCGCCCTCTGGGAGTGTATCTTCGCTTAGCAGAATTGCGAATGAAAGATTAGCAGAAGTACAAATAAATAATTCTTAGCAGTTTCTGAGTAGCTCGAGACTTACTCCTACACTGTGATCAGCTCAGCCCGTTTCGTTCCTGGATTGACGTCACAAACACACCCTGCGTTCGGCCAGCCACTCCCCCGTTTCTCCAGACACTCCTGCGTTTTATCCTGGCACGCCTGCGTTTTTCCGCACACTACCAGAAAACGGTCAGTTTCCGCCCAGAAACACCCACTTCCTGTCAATCACACTACATATCACTTAAACGATGAAAATTCTTCGTTCGGACGTGAGTAAATCTACTAAGTTTTGTGCTAAAATACGTAGCGCATGCGCACTGCGAACCATGCGCATGCGCATTTTTGCCTTAATCGCTCCGTTGCGAAAATCGGCAACGAGCGAACAACTCGGAATGACCCCCAGTGTGCTATCTGCCATGCACTTTACCTTGGCCCTTAACAAAAACAAGTACTGTACTTACTTTGGGGAGGGCTGCGCCTTCCTCTCCAGTGTCCTCCTGCTGTGGGACCTGGAAGGCTGCCTGCGTCCTCCAACTGTGAGCGTTGGAACCCTATAAAGCACAGTTTACATGACATCATGATGTTCCACAGCAGAGACATGGGGAGGCTCAGCCACAGGAGCAGGGATAGGCTAAAAGACAAGGGGAAGCTGAGGCACAGTGGGAGGTGTAGGATAAGAGGCACAGGGTGGGGAATAAGGTTTAGAAACAGTGGTGAAATGAGCCTTAACTTAACAAAAATGTCTTACCAGGACGAGGCGGGTCCGCAAATGCCGGCGGTGGAGGAATTGGTCCAGGGGTGCCTGTATTAAACACATTGGCCACAGCATTACCATTGTCCCCAGCAGTAATCAAACGCTTGCAGGGGTGATCAAGAAACAATTCAAATATTTATTGTCACTGTAATAGGCAAAATCAGTGCTGGGGTCTTCCAAACATAAATTACAGTACAGTATTTGGGCAATCAGAAGTGAATCCTGTCCCTCACCACATACAGTAATTAAACCTAAGGATGACATACAGTACTGTACAAGCACATTTTACTTTTGGCCTAGGGGTGCCGTGACTCAAAAACGTTTGGGAACCACTGGTATAAAGAGTACCCAATAAAGAGAGTACAAGACTTACTACTTGTGGCGCTGGTCCCCGCTATGGCAGTGAACGAGTGGCGCCGGGCCCTTCGCCACCTTCTCTGCTGCTGGGCCCTTCGCCATCTTATCCGCTGCTGACGCCCTGGGTACAAAAAGGAACGTACAGTGCCCTTAGATACAGTAATTTACTGCACATACTGAATGCTGTAACAGTAAATAATGGCTGAGGAGGTGCTTAGGTACACGGGGTAACGGTCATTGGGTGCACCACACTAAGGTTGACAGTCATTATGTCGACCACTATTGGTCGACAGTGTTGATAGGTGGACATGGTCTATAAGTGGACATGTGCTAGGTCGTCATGAAAATAGGTCGACATGGTACTATTGACATTTTTGGGTATTGTTTTTTTCACAGAGTGACCGGGAACCCCAATTAGTGGTCACCCTAATGAATGTTGACCTAATGATTGTTGACCATATAATCGGATACTGGTCACTATTCCCATTAGTACCCCATGTGGATCGTAAAATATGAAAAAGTTCAAAAAATGGAAACATTTTAGAAAAATGCATGTCAACCTTTTGTCATGTCGATATAGTACATGTCTACCAAGAGGCCCTGATGACCTAGACACCCTGTTGACCTACTTACTAACGACCAATTGTGGTCAACCTAGACACTGTCGACCTAAGTATTGTCGACCCCAAAGTGACGGGGTCGGGGGTCGTAAAGTGACGGGGAACCCAAATTAGTGTTTCCCGCGTCTCCTTGCATGGCTCGCTTCGCTCGTAATGCGGCGGGCAAGGTTACTATTTCACAGGTTACTATTTCAAATCGTAGTCCACGTGTATAGTAAAGCATGAAAAAGTTAAAAATCTATTTAAAAAAAAAAAAACATGTGTACCTTTTCATATGCTGACCTGTCATGTCGACCATTTTCATGTGTCAACCATGAGTCCATGTCAACCATGTCACTGTCGACCAATAGTGGTCAACCTAATGACTGTCGACCTTAACATGGTCGCCCATCCAAACGGATTCCTCCGGGCACAATTTCTAAACTGACGTCTGGAGGAGGGGCATAGAGGGAGGGGCCAGCCCACACGTTTAAAGTCATTTAGTGCCGATTGCTCCTACAGACCTGTCTATACCCCATGGTACTAACTAGACCCCAGCATCCTCTAGGACATTAGAGAAATGTACATTACTTAAATACATGAGTAATAATGTGCAGTACTGGACTGTACTTACTCCTCAGGGACAGCCGCAGTAATTCCAGTTTCCTGGGCTCCCTGGTGACCAGATCACTCCACTTCCTCTGGAGTGACCTGAGGCTGCGGGACTGGCCATATTTTGCTCGGATCTCACGACGGGCTTTATTGTAAGCCCGCCGCTTCTCCGAGTTTGTAGCAAATAGCCAGTCCCGCCACCTAAGCAGGATCAGAAGCTCCCCTCTCAAGTAGCGTCTCTCTGCCATTTTTGCCTGATGCCGGATGCAGTCCGCGAACCAAGGATTGAATCTGTAGCCCACAATGCGTGCAAACTGAATTTGCTTCCCCACCGCCTGCAATGTGTTGTACCCATAACGGATTTTATCCGGTGTCTGTGTACAAAACATAATGGAGCCCAGCTGGAAATAATAAACAGACCAAACAAGTGTATTTCTTTAAAAAAAAAATATAAAAATAAATTCACCAAAAAAAAAACCTCTGGTGTCAACAGGATTTGAACACAGGACGCATGGATTGCAAGCGGACACTGTAACCACTATGCCACTGCTGACCACAATATGACTAGGCACTCCAGGTAAATATATGATGTGTTATGATGTGTTCTACTCTTAGTGAACGCGCGGCACCGTGCTTAACATGGAGCATTCGCCACCTAGCGGTGAAAATGTGTATTACATGGCATGGGACACAACGCACGCCATAACATTATTACAACTCGCGATTCAGGACCCTAAATAGTGCGCTATGAGCAACGGTGTATGAGGATACATCTGTATATTTCCAAGAGTTCAGACCATGAATGTCATTACCCTAGATATCTATATGTCTGGTATGTGGTTTGTCAGCTGTTTCTAATCGAGTTCTTTCCAGTTATTGTCTTCTTGTTTGTCCTGGTTTCAATTAAGACAATGACAATCCAGTTTTTACTGTCTTCAACAGATACTGGACAACTCTAGAACAATGGGGGTAACCAAAGGTATTTGTCTTCTTCATAGGATTACAAAGCTCTGCGTAAACAAGTCAGTCTGGTACCTCCACACCATCCACAAACTTGGACATCTACAAAAGAAAACTGTTTTAATTAATATTATATGCATAACAGCTATATACTTTTGGAACGTCTACTCACCACTGATAACAGTACAAGTATCTGGCCCATATTCTTGCATAATATATTTATAACACATTACAACTTGTGAAGGGATGTAGTAAGAATAATGACACTGGGATCCAGACTGCCAGAATGCCAGCAGCGCCGCCACAGCTCTTCCCACTGCTGAGTGTCTAAGACCTTCGCTGCACTCACCCCACTGCTGACATTCTGAGAACCCGGCATATAGAAATGCACAGTTTGGGCTCATCTGCACAATGGGTCTGGGACTCAGACTCGACACCAATTAGGTCGACACCACTTATGTGGACACCAATTGGTCGACACACCTTAGGTCGACACCTAAAAAGGTCGACATGGAAAACAGGTGAACATGGAAAAAGGTCAACATGAGTTTTTTATGTTTTTTTTTTGGTGTAATTTTCTCCGTAATGTGACGGGAACCCCAATTAGTGCACCGTGTCCCCTGGCAGCTTTAGGCAAGGTGCCTTACTCCACTACCGCTGTGCTCAGCACAGGTTATCATTCCCAATTGTAGTCCATGTGGATCAAGTATGAAAAAGTTGAAAAAATTAAAAAATGTGAAAAACTTATGTTAACCATTTTCCATGTCAACCTTGTTCATATCGCCCTATTTCAGGTGTCAACCATTTGATGTCGACCTGGAGTCTGGATACCCTGCACAACCCCCTAAAACCATTTACAACACTATTTCAGTGTATACATTGCTCACTAACAAGCATCAGTATCACTCCAACTGTTCTGTAACTACACATCCCAGCATGCCCCTAATCCAAAACCAATGTCAAGGCATGCTGGGAAGTTCCAATACAGCTGCAGGGCCACTAGTTTGACACCCCTTATCCAGACAAACCAATGTATTAAAGGAAATAAAAAATCCTTGCTTGCAGAGGTTCCAATGTAAATGCAGTTTGTGCACAGAAGCAAATTAGAATAGCACATATGTTTACCTCACAAGGAAACAGCCACTCATTTTGTCTCTCCCCCACAATCTTGAATAGATCCGAATTGGCTAGCACACGTGCGTCATGTGCATGACCAGGCCAGCCAATAAAGACATCAGTAAAGTTGGTAAATACAGATATTATATTGTTACAAATATACACATATAGTCCCTTTCCACTGCATGCAAGTATAAATGAAAAATATGAAAGTGACTTACCAATATCTATGGTCAACGACCGCTTGTAGAATAATCGAATACTACCCCTTCCCATTGTGGTAGTCAGCTGAGCTGTCTGGGGGAGCTATTATGGGGATGTGGGTGCCATCAATAGCTCCAGCACACTGTGGGTAACCACAACGCAAAAACCAAGACACAGTCTCATCCAGTCACTGTCCCTGGGGTAGGGCAATAAACCGGTGATACAAGGTGTCACCTCATGTACCAAAACACACACAGTGGAGATCCCGACACCAAACAAGCAGGAGATGGTGCGGTACTCGCCAGGGGTGGCATGCCACCACAAAACGATCGCTAATCTCCTGCTTGGGGAAATGGGCTGTCTCCAGCTGGTGGTGTTCCTGGAAAGTGCCAGCTTGAGGTGACCCAGGAATAATTAAAGGTGCCTCTGTATATGCCTCCACTGTAGCCCAGAAGGCCTCACCATGTCTGCGATCTGGACCCCACAGTGTGCGAGATGACCCTCCAGTTATCTGCAATATGGATGAGACACTGGTCATGATCAAGGCCCACTTCCGTCATAAAGAATGTCGGCAGTTGGGCTCCCTCTCGTCCCAAAATATCTCCCTTCTCCTTTTCAGCTCATTCTGTGCAATTAAGAACAGGGTGAGCATCTTCATGAGAGCATCATTTGCTGTATAAAACAGCAACTCCACCACAGCAAACAAACTCTCCATGCTACACAAATGCTTGTCAGCCATGAATCCAGCAATCCAGCAATGCATTATGGGCACCATACCCAGTACATTTATAGGCTGCCCTCCCCTTTGCATGACCTCATTATTGTGTGCCTGCAAACCTTCTCCTTAAAATAATGAGACTGCCCTCAAAACTGGATAAACCACTTATGTCTGAAAGGGGCCAACCCGGGAATTTAGTGTAGTGTGAAAGGGGGTCAGTAGAAAATCCTAGGTTTTTGCTGAAGAGAAAATCCCAGGTCTAAAGCAGGGAAATTTCCGGGTTATATGTCTGAAAGGGGTATTACATTCTTAATCATTTATCCTCATTGATGCTTCTGTCTCATGTTTGGAATATTTGTTTCAAGAAATACAATCAGTATATTTATAAGAAACAGCTTAAATTCAGAGCTTCGTTTAATCCATATGGAGTTACAGTATTCAACATGTGAATCCATTTGCATTCCATTTTTAAAAGGCATTTGTCCCTTTCACCTTCTCTTAAGCATGTGTACAATATCTAAGGGTAGCCATCGAGTGCCTTGCCACTGCAAAGTGGCGAGCCACTGTCTGGTCACTGTTCCCTTGGCTAATGACTGCTCGAATGGCAGCTCTAGCCTGTGTCATTCTTTCTTTGAGCTGCTCTTTGGTCTTGTCCACATAGTTTAACCCACATGGGCAAGATAATAGTTACATAACATATCTAGACGTGCAGGTGACAGGATGTTTAATAAAAATGTTTTGCCTGTGTGAGGATGGGAAAATTTGTTACCATAAAGCTACAGGTGACCAGTGTTGGACTGGGGCATTAGGGGCCCACCAGGGAAATGTAGCTGCAGGGGCCCACTGAAGGGGTGTGGTTAGGGGTGGATTGGGAACTAAAATTGGCCTTAGAAAAGAGCGACACCAAATCAATGGTAGGCGGAGCCAACAGCAAATTCTGTAATCTATTGTGGTTTGCTTTCAGTAGACTAGGAAAATCCCATTAAGTTTATACAAAAATACTCTTCCTCTGCACCGATGACCTGTAATTCACTGTGCTGTTATGAATAGGACATCCTATCCTGTAACCCATATGTTGCAGTCTCAGGGTAAAAGTTTTTTTTTGGCACCGCACCTCCACATAGCCAAAATATTGACAGGGTGTGCCATAGGTGCGCTGCAAAAATATGGGGTTGTGGCCACAGAATCTTTTCACATTACACCGCACAGTAGCATCCGGTATTCACATTACACCACCCAGCAGCATCTGTTATTCACATCATACTGCACAGCAGCATTCGTTATTCACATTACAATGCACAGCGGTATCACATTACAGCGCACAGCAGCGTCTGTTATTCACAATACACCGCCCAGCGGCATCCGTTACTCACATTAAAATGCCAAGGGATGTTCGTTACTCACATTACGCCGCCCAGTGATGTCTGTTACTCACATTACAATGCACAGTGGAGTCTGTTATTCACAATACAGCGCACAGCAGCATCACATTACAGCGCCAAGCGGCATCCGTTACTCACATTACAGCTCCCAGCGGCATCCATTACTCACATTACAAAGCACAGCGGCATCCGTTGTTCACATTACAGTGCACAGCAGTGTCACATTACACCGCACAGCGGCGTCACATTACAGTGCACAGTGGCATCCTTTATTCACATTACACCACCCAGAGGCATCCGTTACTCACATTACACCAACCAGCGATGTCCGTTACTCACATTAAAATGCACAGTGGTGTCTGATATTCACAAAACAGCCCACAGCGGTATCACATTATTTACATTACAGTGCACAGCAGTGTCACATTACAGCGCCCAGCGGCATCCGTTACTCACATTACAGCGCCCAGCGGCATCCATTACTCACATTACACCACACAGCGGTATCCATTGTTCATATTACAGTGTACAGCGGTGTCACATTACACCGCACAGCTGCGTCACATTACAGCGCACAGCAGCATCCTTTATTCACATTACACCACCCAGCGATGACCATTACTTACATTACACCACCCAGTGATGTCCGTTACATTACAATGCCCAGCGACGTCCATTACTCACATTACAATACACAGAGATGTCGTTACTCACATTACAATGCACAGCAATGTCTGTTACTCACATTGCAGTGCACAGCAGCATCAAATTACAACGCAAAGAGGCGTCTGTTACTCACATTACAAAGCCCAGTGGTGTCCGTTACGCACATTACACCGCACAGCAGCGTCACATTATCCACATTACAGCGTACAGCGGTGTTACATTGCAGCGCACAGCAGCGTCATATCACAACACCCACTGACATCTGATACTCACATTACACTGCATAGCGGCATCCATTATTCACATTGCACCACCTAGCAGTATCCATTACTCACATTACACCACACAGAAGCGTCCGTTATTCACATTACATTGCACAGTGACATCACATTACAGCACCCAGTGATGTCTGTTACTCACATTACAATGCACTGCAGCATCCGTAATTCACATTATAAAACCCAGCAGCATCCGTTACTCACATTACACTGCACAGCTGGCATCTGTTACTCACATTACAGCGCACAGCAGCATCACATTACAAAGCCCAGCGCAGCACCGTCCGTTATGCACATTACACCGCACAGCAGCGTCACATTATTCACATGACCGTGGACAGCAGTGTCACATTATTCACATTACAGTGCACACCAGTGTCAAATTACAATGCCCACTGGCATCTGATATTCACATTACACTGCATAGTGGCATCCGTTATTCACGTTACACCGCCCAGCAACATCCAATACTCACATTACATCTTACAGAAGCGTCCGTTATTCACATTACATCGCACAGTGACATCATATTACAGTGCCCAGCGACATCTGTTACTCACATTACAATGCACTGCGGCATCCGTTACTCACATTATAACACCCAGCAGCATCCCTTAATCACATTACACTGCACAGTGGTGTCACATTATTCACATTACAGTGCACAGCAATGTCTGTTACATTACAATGCCCAGCGACGTCTGTTACTCACTTTACAATGCACAGAGGTGTCTGTTACTCACATTACAGTGCACAGCGGCTTCACATTACAAAGCCCAGTTACATCCATTACGCACATTACACCGCACACCAGTGTCACATTATTCACATGACAGTGTACAGTGGCGTCCGTTACTCACATTACAGTGCCCAGCGGCATCCATTACTCCCAGCATACTGTACAGCGGCATCCGTTGTTCACGTTACAGTGCACAGCGGCATCACATTACAGTGCACAGCAGTGTCACATTATTCACATTACGGTGTACAGCAGCATCAAATTAAAATGCCCACTAGCATCCGATACTCACATTACACTGCCCAGCGGCATCCATTTCTCACATTACAACACAGGTGGGGGAGGGGTTGCCATGAGTGGGGGGGTACCAAAGGTGGGGGTGGGGGGTGCCATGGGTGGTGGAAGGGGTTCCGTGGGGGGATGCTGCGGGTGGAGTTGCATGAAGAATGGCTCCTCCCCGACTGACATCATCACACTGATTGCTGCTGCACCATAATGGGCACTGGTGCCCGGCTCCTCTGTGTACCTCACTGGACACTGGACATAATATGCTGTAATAAGACTCCTTCCCACACTGACATTGTCTCACTAATTCCAGGAAGTGGAATCAGTGCTGCTAGTGCACCCTGCTGGAAGCCACTGCCTCTGTGCAGGAACATGGAGCGGCTGCTGCTGGATACCTCCATGACCCTCAGTTACGTAATCGTGCTAACTCCAGTGATAGTGGAATGAGTGCTACTGCTGCTCCTGCAGTGCTCACGATAGAGCCTGCCACCCGCAGCCATGCTATTGATGTAGTAAACGGCGCTGATGTTGTATGCTCTGCTCTCTCACAAAAGAGGGCATGTTTAATAATTGGTAGGGCCTACCAGTGGTTTCATCTATAACAGCCCCCTTGCAGCTCATAAAGAGAGTTTTAGGACCTCTTTACCCATAATATCTGTGTATACCAGTAAATCCCTGAGGTTTGGACCTCAAGTATAGCTCGGAAGGAGTTTGGTGTTTTTTAATGTGGTCAGCTGTGGGTCACTGGTAATAGCTGTCCATAAAGCTCTGGTCTGTCTTGTTTACTGGTAGTCAGTGACAGATTGGCAGGACACTCTGTGTTGTTATGTGTCTGAATCAGATCTGTCAACTCATCCTCATGTCCTGTCCAGAACACCAGGATGTCATCGATGTAACCACTATAGTGGAAAATTTATTAACTGATTCTGGATGATTGAAAAAAAAAAATTAGACTCTACTATGTACAGAAATGAATTGGCATACACTGGAGCTGCATATGATCCCATGGTACACCCTGATATCTGAATATCAAATTTCCCCATCATATAAAAAATAATTATGTGTGAGGGTAAATCTTAAAAGGACATGGATAACCTCACTATTGTGGCAGTGTATAAAATGTTATCAGTGATCAATGTGCGAACTGCCTCGAGGCTTTCATCATGTGGGATACATGTATATAACCTCACCACATCGATGCTGGCCAATAGGGCAAATCACTGTATGTAGCCAAACAGCGGCATAGTGCAGATGTGTCTTTAAAGTGTGTAGATGTCCCTATGATGCAAGGTTGTAGAAAGGCATCAATATTGGTAGCCGCTGGCTCACATAGAGATCCCCTGGCAGATATTATAGGTCTGCCAGGTGGTTTTGCGTGCCCTTGTGGATCCTCAGGATGATGTAAATACTGGGGCTTTAGGATGTGCCCTATTTAACAACTGTTTTGTTTCTACATCTATCCATCCCTGCGCTGTTGCTGACTACAAGAGATTTACATGTTCATGTTTAAAGGTCTCTGTGGGATCTTTGTCCAGCATCCTGTAAGTTGTCTGGCCTGATAATAGCTTGGTGCATTCCTCCATATACATGTCCACATCCATAACAATGATTGCTCCTGTAGTATCTATGAAGATATTTTCTGTGCATTAACTAGATGAGGTAGTGCACCTTTAAGAATCAGGATGCGGTCAACATCCCGCCGGACGGAATCCCGACGGTCGAAATACTGACGCCGGAATCCCGACCGGCACAATCCCGACATATTTCCTAAGAATCTGGCTGCACAGATGAACATGTGATCAGGAAGTAGAAGGAAGAGAAGGAGAGTAAGTAGAAGGAGAGCAGCATGTGGATTTGATGTCTATCTATAACCATGCAAGTATTACTTACCAATAAGAAATAAAATACATAATCTTCATACTGCATGATTCATTGAAATAAAGAGATGTACATCAGGACATAACAACTGGCGATGAGGATAAACTTTTAACTACTTACACTCAGCTACTGTACATTCCTCTTAGTCACTATGGCTGACATGCTAGCATTAATCAATTTCTGCATACTGATGCCCCTCATGCAGCAGAGTTATGAAGAAAATGGCTTGTCCAGTTTGATCACTATATTGAAGCTATGGGTTACTTCTGATAGCAAAAAGAAATGCATGCTTCTTATCAGTGCTGGCTCCAAGATTTATGAACTGTATGATACTTTACCAGAGGCAGACACCAGGGATGCAGGGACTCTCTGACTGCCTATTTTGCTCTGAAATGCAGCCTGTCACATTCAAAATACCTGTTCAGGACAGCTATGCAACTGCAAACTGAATCTGTTGATGCATACATTACTAGATTACGGACTATTGCCAAAACTTGTCAGTTCCATGATGTAGAGGATGAAATTAAGTAGCAGCTAATCGCATTTGGCACATGTGGAAAGTTGCGCAGATGTGCTCTTAAATCTGACATGAAGCTGACTGAGCTGCAGCAATATGCTAGAAGTCTAGAACTTTCAGAGACACATGCTAAAGACATGGAGAGGGGCATGACCCAGCTGCAAGTGTGCAATAAATTACACACTGACACAAATACCATTCTGGAGACAGGGAAATCTAGATCATGTTACAAGTGTGGACGCTCCTATCCACATTCAGGAGACTGTCCTGCCACAGGTAAAATTTGCACTGCATGTGGCAAAATGAATCACTTTTCCTCTGTTTGTAAATCTAAGGAAATCAAGTCTACACCTAGACAATCTTCACAGCAGTTTAAATCCAGGCGAAAGACAGAGCGTTGTGTAGATCAACATTCTACATTGGATCCGCCTGCAGAATCATCTGTTAGTGATGACAAGTCAGAAGGATTTATCTACATGATTCATCAAGTTGGAAAAAACAAGGTCAGTCCAAAAACTGCCATCACTCTAGAACACACCTCTATTGACTTTCTCATAGATTCCAGTACTTCTGTGAATATAATGGATGCTACCAGTTTCAAGAAGCTGCATGGCAGAGTAGTTTTGAATCCAACATCTGTGAAAATATTCACCTATGGTAATAAATGACCTCTTCCACTAAAGGGTTCTTTTGACATCATTGCACGCAAAAATGACAAAATGAGAAGAGCTGTATTTTATGTCACTAAGTATGCAAGAGGTAATCATTTGAGATTGGATACTGCATCAGAGTTGGGTCTTATACAAATTGTGGCACACACTCATGATTCCGCTCATGCCTTACATGACCATCCCAATCTCACTTCTGTCCTACATGACCCAAAACCACTACGAAGTGATGTGGATGTTTTACTACGGTAGTATGATCATGTTTTTCATGGCATTGGAAAACTTAAAGACTATCAAGTTCATCCGCGCATTGATCACTCAGTTATCCCAATTGCTCAAGAACATCGGCGTATTCTTATCAACATAAGAAAGCAAGTGGAAGAAGAAATTCAGGCTCTTGAAGAGTTAGATATAATTGAAAAGGTATCTGGTCCAACACCATGGGTATCCCCTATTGTGGTAGTGCTCAAACCAGGTCAACCAAATGCTTTGAGAATATGTGTTGATATGTGTCGCCCTAATGTTGCCATTAAAAGAGAGCGCCATATTACTCCTACTATGGATGATATCATACATCAACTCACAGGTGCAAGTTTCTTTTCGAAATTGGATTTAAATAAAGGTTATCATCAACTGGAACTTGATGAAGAATCACAGCAAATAACAACATTCTCAACTCATGTTGGGTTACGACGATACAAACGGCTGTCATCTGGAATCGTATCTGCAGCAGAGGTGTTTAAAAATGCTATCCGTCAGGTTATACAGTCAGTTCCAAGTGCCATCAATTGCAGTGATGGTATCCTGGTTTTTGGAGCAACACGTCAGGAACATGATGTAGCTCTGCATCAAGTGTTGCAGTGTCTTCAAGCCAAAAACTTAACACTGAATAAAGATAAATGCGTCTTTCTTCAACAGAAGCTCAAATTTTTTGTGCATATCTTTTCTCAAGATGGAGTTGGTCCTGATCCACAAAAAGTCCAGGCTATCACAAATATGTCCAAACCTGCTAATGCTGGTAAGGTCAAGTCATTTCTTGGGATGACTAACTATTGCTCCCAATACATTCCAAATTACGCTACTCTGACTGCCCCACTTAGGGAACTCACAAAGAAAAATGAAAAATTCATTTGGACTTCCTCTCAATCACAAGCATTTGATGACATGAAACGATGTCTGCAGGATAGTGTCACAATGTCATATTACAACACTGACTGGAAAACAGAACTTATTGTGAATGCCAGTCCTGTGGGGCTCGGAGCTATCTTGACTCAGGTGAATACACATGGGGATCATCATATAGTAGCATGTGCAAGTCGCAGTTTGACAGATGTGGAAAAAAAGTACTCTCAACCAGAACGGGAAGCTCTTGCAGTAGTCTGTGGTTGTGAACACTTTCATCTCTATCTATACGGCATTGACTTTACCATCCAGACTGATCATCAAGCCATAGTGACACTTTTTGGAAATCCAAAATCCTAACAACCAGCTAGGATACAGCGATGGGGCTTACGTTTGCAGGCATACAATTTCTCCATCATTCATAGAGCTGGTGCTGACAATCCCTCAGATTACATGTCCAGACATCCTCTGCCTTCTGACATATCGCAGTCTACTTTAGTGGCGGAATATGTGAACTTTATTATTAACAATTCAATTCCTGATTCACTTACTAGTGCCAACATCAAAGAGGCTTCTTCCTCAGATAAAGTTTTGTCAGCAGTAAAACACTGCATTATTTCCAATGACTGGCGACTGGGACAGTTTTTATTTTCAACTGATGAGGAACAAGAATTCCGAACACTTCATAAACATTGTCAAGAACTTACTGTACATGTTGATTCAATCATTCTCAGAGGTGACAAAATTGTTATTGCAACTGTTTTGAGATAGAGGGTAATTGATATTGCCCATGCCAGTCATTTAGGAATCGTAAAGACCAAACAACTTTTACGTGAAAAGGTATGGTTTCCCTCCATGGAGCAACTTGTTGAATCGGAAATCCGTAACTGTATGACATGGACCCTTCTTTCTACGCAAACAAGCAGTGAACCATTGCAGATGATTAATCTACTTGACAATATCTGGGCAAATGTCGATGTTGATTTCTATAGACCATTCAACAATGGTAAATACGTACTAGTGGCTGTGGATGAATATTCAAGATATCCTATTTTTGAAATAATATCTTCAACGTCTGCCACTGCTGTCTTACCAGCGTTGGATAGAATATTTACTACTTATGGAATTCCAGGAGCAATAAAGACTGATAATGGTCCGCCATTTCAAGGTGATGATTTCAGCAAATTCATGAAACATTTTTTAATTCGACATAAAAAAATCTCTCCCCTGTGGCCACAGGCTAATGGTCTTGTTGAACGTTTCATGCGTAATCTGGGAAAGCAAGTAAAGATTTGTAAAGTATCCCGAATTCCAATTCAACAATCTCTAAATCAATTTCTCAGACAATATTGCTCAGTGCCTCATTCCACAACAAATGTCCCTCCTCAGACATTAATGTTTCAAAGAAAAGTAATCAGATCCACTCTTCCAGAAATCCATTTGACTCCTTCATCTAGAGATCATCAGGTTAGACAGAAGGACTCTGCCAATAAACAAATGGCAAAACAATATGCAGACCGGAAAAGGAGAGCTATTGTTTCGGACTTACAAGAAAGAGATTGTGTTCTGGTGAAACAAAAAGTAGTACGTAAGGACATGACTGCTTTTCAGCCAAGTCCACTGACTGTAGTGAAAAGGAATGGAACAATGGTTGTTGCAGGAAATTAACATCACACTGTGACAAGGAATTTGTCCCATTTCAAGAAGATATTCCCATCCTTATCTTCTGATGCACCAAGTCAAGATGATGTCAACATACCACCTATAACATCCTCAGCACCAAGTAATTCTATTGTGTCTGTTCCTTTGAGTGAAGGATCATATACTCAGACGAAAGCAGGGAGAGTCATTAAACCTCCTACAAGGCTTATTGAGCAGATATGACTTTCATCTTATAGCTCATAATTTGTTGTTCACAAAACTTTTCCAGTTTAATGTGTATGTATATTGTGGGTTAATGTTCATGCTCAAATTCAGTCAGCATATTGTTATATGTTTAATTGGTTGAACGTAAAATCAATTGTATGTGTTTCAAAGAAATATATTATTTTACATATATGAAAGGAAGGGGTAGATGTAGTATCTATGAAGATGGTTTATGTGCATTAGCTAGATGAGGTAGTGTACCTTTAAGAATCTGGCTGCACAGATGAACTGTGATCAGGAAGTAGAAGGAAGAGAAGGAGAGTAAGGAGGAGAGCAGCATGTGGATTTGATGTATATCTATAACCATGCAAGTATTACTTACCAATAAGAAATAAAATACACAATCTTCATACTGCATGATTCATTGAAATATAGAGATGTACATCAGGACATAACAGCTCCCACCTTGTCAGCACCTCTAATGATGATGTCATGATGGTCCTTTATTGACTTTAGCGCTGTATGTTCTTCCCTGGTGAGATTGAGTCTAATCTGGGGATAATTTCTTCACTTAATCATTCAAGCATCCTCAAAAAGTTTTTTTTATAGATGGGTTAAATGATTGTGGATCAAATGTTGATGGTGTACCCAATCTCTGCACTTTTGGTAGAATCAGATGACTATCTTTCTGTGCTGGTTTTTGATGTTTTCTAAAGAATTCTCGTAATTTCCGTCAAAATTTTTAATTGTCGAATATCCATTAAAATGGCTTATGCTGATTGTTCGTATAAAACTCAACCCTTTACTCAGAACCTGATGTTCAGCCTGAGATAGGGGAGTCTTCGACATGTTAAATACTAGGCTTTCATTCCTCGCAGTGTCTGCTTCCTCCTGTCCCTCTGCGTCTGTCCCCCTCACTCTCCCCATCTCGTGGGTTTGTGTGTGAATCCAAATAGGACAAGAAGGTATATCTGCACACTTAAGGAATAATTAGACTACTTGAGCAAACATTAACTAGTAGACCCCAGTGTTATTATATATCTCGTAATAGATTTTATTGAGTGGGGGTGCAGCCCTATTGCAACTAAAGTTTATGACAAAAACAAACAGAACCAGGAAGTAGTTGCCTAGTATCAAACTTTGGTACATTGTAATAACTGCATATTGTGCCTAACTAGTTTGTGAACATCAACACAGTAACTACTGTTGCTGAATTACATTAATGTACAAATGGCATACCATACCGTCTTGGGGATCTCTAATTAGAACACGATTATAAACACAAGCACAAAAGGAACGTGTATCACCTGTTTTCCCTATATCAAAATCTATAATAGAGATAGAATATTAAGTGATTTAACTTAATACAGAATCTCAGGGGCCCCAATAGCATCTCTCATTACACACCTTGTAGGAGTGATAAGTGGAGGTACCGCTTTTTAAATCTATTTGCACTTTATTTCTAACCTCTTCACCTATTTGTCTGTATGTGTTGTATATTTTAACCTCTATGTTTTGCTGTATATTTCCTGGCAAATGGGAATTTTTAGAAGAAATAAGAAATAAAAGCTAAGTTTTATTAAGGTTTAATAATTAATTGACAATTATACCTGTGCGCCCAACTAGGCAACTACTTCCTGGTTCTATTTGTTTTTGTGTGTGAATCCGCCTACGCCCTGTGGGTATTGAATCATAAAGGGGCCGCTGTAGTGTTTGAAATAGCAATTTTATCAATGTACCCTCAGTGTCACTTGTTGACGTGCTGGAGTATCCAGCTTGTCCTGACCAGGGATGTTGTCTTCAAAATTGATGCTGGTATGTACCGCCTGGAGTTCTATAAGCTGTATGTAGCCAATTATATACCCTGTTGTAAGTGATCTTGCTGTACCTTGGCCAATTTTTCTTTTTTATACCATCCTGCACTTACTCAGTTTGTAATCATCTACAGTACCTGCATGCACCTGTTTGAATGCAAAGTCCATATGCTACATAATAGGGAGCAGCGCGTTGTGGTTAATGGATCTTTTTTAACTTGGACTGAAGTGCTAAGTGGTGTGCCGCAAGGCTCAGGATTAGGACCGCTATTGTTCAATATTTTCATTAACGACCTAACAGAAGGTCTAGAGAGCATGGTGTCAATTTTTGCAGATGATACCAAATTGTGTAAGGCTATAAATACAGAGGAGGATGCCGAGTCTCTTCAGAACGACTTAGTTAAATTAGAAGCATGGGCAGCCAAATGGAGAATGCGCTTCAACACAGACAAGTGTAAGGTAATGCACTGTGGTAACAAGAACAAAAATTACACCTACCTACTAAATGGGGTAAAATTAGGGGATTCTGTACTGGAAAAGGACTTGAGTGTCCTCATAGATAGCAAGCTAAGCAGTAGTACCCAAAGTAGGACTGCAGCAAAGAAGGCTAATAAGATATTAGCATGCATAAATCGGGGTATTGATGCTAGGGACGAGAGTATTATACTCCCGTTATATAAATCACTAGTGAGGCCACACCTTGAATACTGTGTACAATTCTGGGCACCGTACTACAAAAAGGATATCCTGGAGCTTGAAAAGGTACAGAGGAGGGCGACCAAACTAATTAAGGGCATGGAGACGATGGAATACAAGGAAAGGCTTGAAAGACTAGGCATGTTTACATTGGAAAAGCGGAGACTAAGAGGGGATATGATCAACATCTACAAATATATAAGGGGACAATACACAGAGCTTGCGCGGGACCTGTTTTTGGTTAGATCAACACAGAGGACTCGTGGACACTCGCTCAGGTTAGAGGAGAGGAGATTCCGCACAATACGGCGTAAAGGCTTTTTCACGGTAAGGACAATACGTGTTTGGAATTCCCTTCCCGAGGGAGTTGTAATGGCGGAATCTGTCAACACCTTTAAGAATGGGTTAGATAAATTCCTAATGGATAAGGATATCCAGGGGTATGGTGCATAGTCATGCATTATAGTTACTATAAATAGGGATAATATGCAATGGCTGACAGCAGCATCAGTCAGAAATTTTAGTAAAATCATCATGCATAGGAGACCACAAATAGGTTGAACTCGATGGACAATTGTCTTTTTTCAACCTCAGATACTATGTTACTATGTTACTATGACACAGCCACGTCTACTGACAGCATGTCTATTATCATGTGATACAGGCTTTATAATACATCATCTATTTTACTGAAATCCTGCAGTGCCATATGTTATTACTGTGTCATGCAGCATATGGACTCTGTACATAAAACAGCAGGTGCATGCAGGTAGATGATTACCTACAGAGTGAGTGACTGATTGTGTTACCTACATGACAGTGAGTGGTTCCCCACACATGCAGTATCAAGGCACTCCCTTATTTTTTCTCATTTACATTTCGCTGGGATGGATATTACCCTCTGTGGGATTCAATTCACTCAGTCAGATCAAAATATATAAAAAATAAGTCTTTATTATGACAGCACAACACCATAAAATAGTCACATGGTACAGGGTAATTGGTAGCACATATCCTCCAGCAGCCTCTTGCAGTCAGCATCCATAAGTAGCAATAGCAATCATCTGTATCCTTACCACTACCTCTTGCTAGACAGTCCTGTGTCCCCCAGCCTGGGGTACTGGCTCACACTGACCCTGTCCTGGTAGAATTTCCTCTGGTGGCACAGCGATGCCCAGCTCAGAGTGTTTCCTGCTGATGTCTGATTCACAGAATGCACTACAATAGACTGCCCTCCATTGAGACCTGCTCTCCTTATATACCTGACTGGCAGATCCCCTCTGGTGCCAAACAGTGCACTCAGGAGGTTGGGTCAGGATATCCCAAGGCTATTTCAGCCAGTATAGTGCTGTGGAGACCCATTGTACATCCTCTGGGAGTTCTAACCTAATTACCTCCCATATTACCGGATGACCTAGATAAATAACTTGGGCTGGCATCTAGCTATTTTACCAGTCACTCAGTCATTGTTCTGATTACATTACCAGCAGCACCTATCACACCGCACACAATGGATTCACATATGTGATACAAATGGTAATGAGCTAGCACAGCTGCCTGTCTCTCCTACTGTCACACACTATGGCCTGTCCTGCTGTTGTCACACAGTATGGCAATGGTCTTTATATCTCCAGTACATACCATACTGCAGGTAATAGCAAGGACCATAAATACCTAATAACATGAAATAACAGTATACATGATACACCTATGCTCTGGTGTATATACCTAGACTGGGCCAAGGATGAAAAAGTACATTATACTGTGAGAAACGAGTGATGCATAAAAAGGTTCTCAGTCCAAGTCTATCTCGTTTTGTAACGCCATACGTTATTGCTGTGTCATGCAGCATATGGACTCTGTATGTAAACAGTAGGTGCATGCAGGTAGATGATTACCTACAGAGTGATTGACAGATTGTGTTACCTACATGACAGTGAGTGATTCCCCACACATGCAGTATCAAGGCACGCCCCTCTTTTTTTCATTTACATTTTTTCTTGATGACCTTTTGTGCATAAGGATTGCAATCTTTCTTACGTTTGTTTAAAAACATATTCACCTTATACCAACAACGTCAGAAACAGTACTGACGGCCTGAGCTTTGTGGGTTTAACTCTCCGCACTGGAGACACACTCAGCTTTACACAACTACAAGCCGAACAGATTCTATTTGTGGAAAATGTGATCCCGGACTCACTGGAAACTACATCAGAGGATGCGTACCATAAAATATTACATTTACGAAATCACAAGGTGGATTTTCTACTACATGTATCAATGCTGTCTGACTATTACCATTAAAAACTCATTCCTCAGGGATTTCGCGTGCACAACTCAACAACTATTTTCTGCATGAATGCAGAGTTTTGTAGAAGTTGGGTGGTGGTGCTATTGATCATCGAAGAAGCAGGATGCAAGTTGCAAGTAATCAGGACCAAATTGGAGTAACATCGGAAAAAACTATGAGCCGACCCTACAGGACCATAACAACAGCTTATGGTGGCTGAAATTGAATCTGCAGGTGGAACTCACAAAAAAAGAGCTACTCAAATTTTTTTTAAAAATCAAAACTTTAGGTGGTTCAATCAGACTACGAGGAAAACCGAGTTTACCAATGGCTATCTGGCACTGAACCTACATGTCACTAAAGTAGACCACATTCTAACTGACAACATCACAGAGATCAGTGGGTTAAGGACACCACTATGTCAAACAGCGACAGTGACTTTGTCATAGGTGACTCTGATGACTCCTCAGTAACTCAGCGAACCCCTTAAGGCCCACCTGAAGAGGTAGACAAAACCAGAGGCTTTTCAAGAACAGCCTCCATAAAAAAATATTATATTTTATCTCTCCTCTAGATCCTTGTCTGCATCTGAAAAAGCCTTTTCTTAGTAAAGGACTTTCATTCATCCCCACAAATAAACATAACAATTTTGAATGGCCATCTGATTTGCACCAATTGGGATGTAAACTCAGGTTGCAAGAATATTACCAACATAGACAGCTATCCCTGCAGCCTCCGACACAGTTATTAATAAACACATCAAGCACCCACTCATATTTATCTGAATCTCTCATTCAAAGAGCAGAAGGCATTTAAAGCCCTTAGTAGTGACAACAACATTGTTATCTGCCCAGCAGATCAGGGCAGGAGTGTGGTGATTCAAAATTGAACAGACTATAGGGCAGAGATACTCAGACAATTAGCATGTACCGAAACAATCCAGCGGTTACCAGCGGACCCAGTGGGACTTTTTCAGCTTAAATTGACTAAAGTATTGAACAAGGCAGAATCAGAAAATGAAATCAGCATTAAAGCTAGAAAATCTCTATTATCGAAGGCTCCTCTCATACCGTATTATATGCCATCCCAAAAATTCATAAGGACAGCCAGCATCCCCCTGGCAGGAGGTCTTTATATCAACTGATAGCTGAATTCCTGGACACTTTGTTAAAACCGCATTGTCATTAACTGATCACTCACCGCTGCGGGTTCTGGGGTCCGTCCGTGTCGGCGCGGCCATGTGGGGACGCGGCGTTATCGCGGCACAGGTGATGCAGGTTCTGGGAGCTGGGAGTGCGGGGACTGAATGGTCAGAGGCGCCTCTGTGTGTCTGCAGTATAGGAGGTGGCCATGTTGGAGAGCAAATGCAGCACCTGTGAGCAAATGTGAGTAAGTGTTAGCCAATCCTGTGCTTGTGCTGCCCAGCGATGCAAGTGTGTGGGTACGGGTGGGTACGGCGTACCCTTAAGAATTTAGCCATTGGTACGCTGTACCCACACCGACAAGCCGCCGCTCCTCTTCCGTCCCTCCCTCCCTCTGCTGCTCACTGCCGGCAATGTGAGGGGAGGAGAGCACAGCCTGCGCTTCTCCTGCCCCTCTGTGTCTTTGTTCGATTCAGCGCCGCCCATGAGCCAAACAGAGCTCGCGGACCGGCAGCCAAGGCTGCCAGACCGCGAGCTTTGATTGTCTCACGGATCGGCGCTGAATTGAACTGAGACATCTGCACCTGCCGGAGACTGAGGGGAAGGAGAGGCGCAGGCTGTGCTCTCCTCCCCTCACACACACACACAGGAGAGGAGCATCAGCAGCGGTGAGCAGGAGGGGAGGGGGGGCTACATGTATACCTGGCACTGGAGGCATATTTGGCACTGGGGGGCCATGTATACCTGGCACTGGGAGCATATCTGGCACTGGGGGCATATCTGGCACTGGGGGATGTGTACCTGGCACTGGAGGCATATCTGGCACTGAGGGGACATGTATACCTGGCACTTGGGGCATATATGGCGCTGGGGGGACATGTGTACCTGGCACTGGGGGCATATCTGGCACTGGGTCATATCTGGCACTGGGGGGATGTGTGTACCTGGCACTGGGGGCATATCTGGCACTGGGGGTACATGTATACCTGGCACTGGGAGCATATCTGGCACTGGGGGGACATGTGTATCTGGCACTTGGGGCATATCTGGCACTGGGGGGACATGTGTACCTGGCACTGGGGGCATATCTGGCACTGGGGGGACATGTATACCTTGCACTTGGGGCATATCTGGCACTGGGGGGACATGTGTACCTGGCACTGGGGGCATATCTGGCACTGGGGCATATCTGGCACTGGGGGGATGTGTGTACCTGGCACTGGGGGCATACCTGGCACTGGGGGGACATGTATACCTGGCACTGGGAGCATATCTGGCACTGGGGGGACATGTGTATCTAGCACTGGGGGATATCTGGCACTGGGGGCATATCTGGCACTGGGGGGACATGTATACCTGGCACTTGGGGCATATCTGGCACTAGGGAAACATGTGTCTCTGGCACTGGGGGCATTTCTGTATCTGGCACTGGGGGCATATCTGGCACTGTGGGGGTATTTCTGTATCTGGCACTGGGGGGCAATGTATATCTGACACTGTGGGGGCATTTGTGTATCTGGCACTGTGGGGCAATGTGTATCTGGCACTGTGAGGCAATGGATATCTGGCACTCTGGGGGCATTTGTGTATCTGGCACAGTGAGGCAATGTGTATCTGGCACTGTGGGGCAATATATATCTGGCACTGTGGGGCAATGTATATATGGCACTGTGAGACAACGTGTATCTGGCACTATTGGGGTAATATGTGTATCAGTCCCTCCCCATATGTGTATCACACCCCATTTTCATTGGCCACGCCCTATGTGGCATTTGGCCATACCCATTTTTTGGCACACGCGCCTTCGGCGCATGCACACAGTACCTATAAGACATTTTTTCTAGTTGCACCACTGGTGCTGCCTATAAGTAGGCTGGTATTATTTCACTCTTGTCCAGTGCCTTGTTGTAGCTACTCTGTACCCTAGCTCTGTGCTCTCCCTTTGGATTTCTGTGTGATTCCATTGGTCCTGATATCGCCTCCACTCCCAGAGGTCTGCCTGCATCTCTCAGCTTAACCTATTCTTCACCGTTGTCGTCTGCTGTAGATCTTCACAGTGTATCAAGTATAATCTTCACAACCTGCAAGTACCCCTTTCAGCATATGTATCTACATTTTGCATTATTCAAAGACAATTCTTCACAGTTCTTCAGTTCAGCATTTTAAGCTTCAGTAACAAATCTTTACAGTTATTCATCTATGTCTACAATATCCAGTTAACACTTCTTACAGTTTGGCACCAATCATTGCTTTATATTAGACAAGTCTTCATTAATCTTCAGGCATATCTCATTCATATGAACATTTCTTCAATGCATCTTTAATACTGATCCTGCTTATCTTTATGCCATTCATTGCAATACGTTAGTTTATATATGGTGACTAATGATTGTCATTTAACTCCTTATTGGAATTGTTGACTATTAATAAATATATGAAACTGAACTATCTTCATCCTCCCTGTTTTCACCATACTCCAGCACCTACAGCTTCAGTTGGTCCAAGGTTACCGGATTCACAAAATAAGTCGGCCCTGACACGCATGTTGTGAGAAAACCCACCTATTTGAAAGACACCACAAATTTTATAATTTTTTTCTTTTACAAACTTTACTTACCTGAACGACAAGGTTATCCTCTGCACTGTGGATGTCACTTCACTCTATTCCGCATACTGAAGGGATTGCAGCTGTACATGAGTTTATGGCTGACCTGCAGGAGGATTTCACCTTTGATTAAAAAAAAAAAAAAATTGTACAAATTGTAAGTCTTATTTTAACCCCTAAATTACTTTCTTTTTGATGGGGCCCATTATATACAGCTTGCTGGATGTGCAATGGGCATCAGTGTAGTGCCAACCTACGCAAACATTTACATGTTCAAACAGGAACAGATTTTTTTTCCAAACCAGAATTTTATCAGCATATTAATTGGTGTGTTCGATCGACGACTGCTTCATGCTGTGGAGTGGTGGAGAAAGGCTATTTACGGAAATGATGGAAGGGATAAACAGTCTCCAATCACCCATGCAATTCACATATCAGACCAACAACACTCATATAAATTTCCTGGACGTTGTATTACATATCTGTAAGTGTAAACTGAGCACTTCAGTGTTTTAAAAATAAAATACAGGAACACTCTGTTGGATTCCAGTAGCCAGTAGTTATTCTAATTTTATATGGACCGCTCAGTGGTCTAGAGCTAGTCCCATTATACCCAGAGCTACAAAAGCACTGTGGCTGATAGTCAAAACAGATGCCATTCTCCCTAGCTTACAATCATCCAAACCACTGACCTGCGACAAATGGGGACATACACTATGGGAATTGCTTGTGAAAGCTGACATTGCCAATTTACTCCAACAGAAAGTCTTTTTAGCCATGTTAAAAAGCCAGGTTGTTACGAATGCCCATCTTGTGAAACTTGCAAATATCTTATCACCGGACATTCCTTTAAATATCCACACAACAACCACATGTAGGAATCGAACAGTTTCTCAACTGTTCCTCTAAGTTTGTCATTTATTACATCACATGCCCATGCTGGTTGTACTACGTTGGAATGACTAGCCGCATGTTCAAAGAATAAATGGTGTTGCACCAGTCAGCCATCAACATGGCACTGGCCTGTAAGCCCATAGACCAGCCAGAAACACTATAAAGAACAAAAACACACACTGGCCAATTTACAGTATCAGATTATTGAACAGATTCGCCCTATGGGAGGTGAAAAAGTGACTGCCTTAACTAAACTGGAATATGTGGATACACCGTCTGGATACCGTCGGGATTTAGTTCTGTGACCGCCGATCACAATACCTCCCCCTACATACCACCCCCTTAGAAACACGACAGTCAGCATTCCGGCTAGCAGGGACTATTCCCACAACACCCATAGATTTGGAACAGAAGCCACAGCGAGCGCAGCGAGACTCCCCCCCCCCCCACTGGCCATCTCGATGCCAGGATCCCGGCATCAATATGGTGACATGCATACCCAACCTGTTATACCCACAAGGACTGAATGACGAAATTAATTGGGACTTCTTCAATTAGATAAATGTCACACAATGTATTGAATGGTGCATGAGATGCATCGTTCTTAAACACTTATTGCTTTTTTCTTGTTTAGAATATCTGTATGCCCATGTCCATTCATTAAGTATGGGCCTAATTCTGAGTTGATTGCAGCAGCAAACTTGTTAGCAGTTGGACAAAACCATGTGCACTGCAGGAGGGACAGATATAACATGTGCAGAGAGAGTTAGATTTGGGTGGGGTGTATTCAAACTGAAATCTAAATTGCAGTGCAAAAATAAAGCAGACAGTATTTACCCTGCACAGAAACAAAATAACCCACCCAAATCTAACTCTCTCTGCAAATGTTATTTCTGCCCCCCCTGCAGTGCACATGGGCCCTCATTCCGAGTTGTTCGCTCGTTGCCGATTTTCTCTATATTGCGATTAGTCGCTTACTGCGCATGCGCAATGTTCGCAGAGCGCATGCGCTTAGTTATTTTACTCAACAGTTAGGTATTTTACTCATGGCATTACAAGGATTTTTCTTCGTTCTGGTGATCGGAGTGTGATTGACAGGAAGTGGGTGTTTCTGGGCAGAAACTGGCTGTTTTATGGGTGTGTGTGAAAAAACGCTGCCGTTTCTGGGAAAAACGCAGGAGTGGCTGGAGAAACGGGGGAGTGTCTGGGTGAACGCTGGGTGTGTTTGTGACGTCAAACCAGGAACGAAACTGACTGAACTGATCGCAATGGCAGAGTAAGAGTCGAGCTACTCAGAAACTGCTAAGAAATTTCTCTTCGCAATTTTGCGAATCTTTCGTTCGCTATTCTGCTAAGCTAATATACACTCCCAGAGGGCGGCGGCTTAGCGTGTGCAATGCTGCTAAAAGCAGCTAGCGAGCGAACAACTCGGAATGAGCACCATGGTTTTGTCCAATTGCTAACAAACTTAATGCTGTGATTAACTCAGAATTACCCCCTATGTTTCTTAGCATATTGTTAGTAAAATTAGAATATATTTTCTCTCAATGAACTCCTACTATTACATGATATCTAATGAGAATTATTATTTTTATCTAAGTATTTCTTCTTGTGGTTATTAACACGGTGTGCACTTTTTTTTTCCAGATACCCACACTCTACTGACACAGCGCTTTTGCTCATTTCTGTTACTCCCTTTTATCTTTTGTTTCTACAGCCAGATTCCTGGAGTGACAAGCAGCGTTCCTGGTTGCTTAGGTAACTAAGGGGTGCCGGGCGATGACATCACTGGGACCACCAGTTCCCAGTGACTTGCTTGCTTGCTTTATAATACATCATCTATTTTACTGAAATCCTGCAGTGGCGTGGGTTATTGCTGTGTCATGCAGCATATGGACTCTGTGGATCTTCTATTTCCTTAGAGATGTGGTATATATTTTAACATATGTAATGATCTGAGTGGTATTTTGGCTTTTTTTATACACTTTGAGGTTAATTGTTACTATCTACTAACCCTCACACAAGAACATCAACAACCTACTTCCGCCCTTCTTAGCTTGAGACTTTGCTAGCCCAATAGTTCTCTCATTTGCTGCACTGAATTATATTATTCAACCGCAAAGAGCAGAAAAGAAAAATTTCCATAGTCTCCTGAATCTAATTTAATTTCTAAGGGCTGGCGCTAGTAACGGGTCTCTCATCCCTCATCCAATGCCCAGGCAAATGAGGGACAGTGGAACTCAGAAAATGCCTCTGTAGCCCTGTCTGCCTAATTGCTGCATTATCAATTGGACACCTACCAATATTTACACTCTGGTGATATAGGTATGTATACCCTGTGAATATTATTTCTTCCAAATAAGCAGAAATGGACTTAAAGTAAGTTGTTTTTTCATTATTATTTTTTTACCTTCAATGTGTGTATATGTGTTTGTTAATATTTTGCCACCATTAGGGAACAATTGTTCCTTATTTGTACTTGTGTATCAAACCGTATTCCTTTTTTCTTTGTTTCAATACTTTTTACGACTCTGAGGAAGCACGACCACTGTACTGTAGGATGTTGAGATTGGTACTCTAATAATCCATGTGGTAAAATAATTGATCTTATTTTGACATATAAATGAAATCAATTATAATACCTGTGCGGTGAGCAAATCCCCCTTTACCTCACCCCACCGTTTCCCTGATTTAGACAGTTGCCTGATGGTAACACAGCTCCGCTTCTGGTTTGACCCCACTGGAGGGAACATTCGAAAGCTCTATGGCCGGCTGCCCACACCTAAAACACCCTCTGTTAGCCACAATTCCCTCTCTTCTAATATTTTCCCCTATTACTATTAACCACATAACTGACAAGTTTCCCTTCAATACTGTTCATAAAATAGTCTTTTTTTTAATGGAATATAGGTCCTTACTCAGCTTTAGTTGCAGTTTTGCTATTTTCGCATGCTGGGGGCCGCTCAGCACAGGGTAAGACTGCCCAGCATGCAAATGCCCAGCAGTGATGAACTGCAATTCTTGCAATCGCATCGCTGAATTGTGGATGCCCCCTGTCTGGCTTGATAGGCAGGCCCAGAGCGGCCATTTTTCAGGTTGCAGCAGCCATGTGTGATGTTACCAGCCCCTGTTTCTGACGGCATGCCTCAGCAATGCCAAGTTGATGCCCCTGCAATGCTGCATTGCCACCCCAGACCATCCCACGAACACCTCTGCTTGTCAATCAGGCAGAGGCATTCACATAAGTAAAATGTGATTGCATCTCATTGGGTGCGCATGCGCAGTGCGGCTCCTACATGCATGCACTGTGCAGAGAGTCATCAGTATGCGATTGCTTTGCTGTTGCGTTTCATATTGAATTAGACCCATGGTTTCAAAAGTATTTTTTTAAATATTGAATCTGCAGAGCGGATCTCCTCATCAAAAACTGGAGGACACAATCAGTGGCAAACGCAGGATTTTAATTGGGGGATTTCTGCACATCTACGCATGATTTATGTGTGTATATATATATATATATATATATATATATATGTATATATATATATACATTATATATATTTATATATATATATATATATACTACCCAGACGGCGGCACTCCGAATAAATTACTCCACTCACAGCTTGCTTAACGTTAGGCAAGCTTTGAGTGGAGTCATTTATTCTGAGTGCCGCCGTCTGGGTATTATACATTGAATGGCCCGCATGCGAGTCTGTCTTTTGGAGGGCATCAGGCTAAGTACCTTATTTTCTTCAATGAGTACCGGTTTGTGGATTCAAATATGTATATATATATATATATATATATATATATATATATATATATAGACAAGATTCCCAAATTGCGCTAAAAAATAACACAAGCAGCACCTCTAGAAGGACTTTCTGTTAGCTAAAGTCCAATAAATAACAAATACAAAACAAGATCTGAGGGCGCTAATTATAGGGGATATTATTGAACACCATCAATCACTATCTAAATTATTAATACAACAGAATAATTAAAAAATGTATTAACAGACTCAGAACAAATTGATTCATTTCCAAATTGCTCAATGACATGATGAATTCAACACCTTAACAGCTATTATGGATGTAATTCCTTGTTGCTGTAACTTCGACAGTATAACAGAATGTCAATCTGAAGAATCCAACGCGTTTCGTCCCGTGGGACTTCCTCAGGGGTATTGAATCTAGATAATAAAATACAATAACTAGACCATACAAAGTACAGTTATGGTACTAGACAAAACAGAAACAGAAGATAGCCATACATACCAATTGGATAGATACAACATGATTATAGTAGCTTGGAAAAGTTAAAAACTTTTATGATGAATCTAAAAAACAATATGTGAATTTAATGAGTGCCAGAGTTAGAAAAGGAGGTGTGTGAGGATGAGTGGTGCTATTCAGGAAAGAATACATACCAGTGTATGTCTGAGTAAAAAACTCAAAACAAACAGGATTATCCTTAAAAAGACCAAACAAGGTCAAACATGAGGTCTCGGTCTGATCAAGAATTTAGGAAAAGACCTATAAAAAATGATATAATCTAATAAATACAATGTACGGGAAAAGAACCCATTTCATATTTTTCCCCACAGTGAAGTGTAGACAATATTGTTAATACATACCGAAATTTCATGCAGTATTAAATAGCACTGGACGTGCAATAATGAAGCAATTTCCTCTTATAATGTATAAGGGCAGAAATGCCTAAAAAAACATATGGTTGCCATTATCTATCTTTAAATACCTGATTACTACCAGAATCTCTTGTATCTAAATCCCAAAGGATTATGGTTACAAACTGAAAAATTATTATTAATACTTATATTTAAAAAGCATCAAATCTAATTTAAATAAATTTATACCATAAAAAACATTCATACAGGCATAACTTTACATTTATGAAGGAATAGTGGAACAAAAAGGCTTTGTATATTACTTACAGAGATACATGTGCTCCTCACAGAGTCCAGTGGATAACTGTGATAGAGCTCAGGTCTCTGAAATTATCTACCTTCTAAGATTACCTCATTTCCTGTACCCATCTTATTGGTTCCTAAGCTATTACTAATTGACAGCCTAATATATAGCCTGGTGGAGGAAAGTAAAAGATATAACTTTAGGGTTCTTAATCTATATTGAACTTCCTTAATGAGCCCCAAAATCCATATAGATAAAAAGAGTAAAACGGGCCGTACTCGCAGTGTGCGTTCCATTTACGACACACTACTTTCGGTCATGCGTTCCAATTGCGGCTCCGGACTTCCGGTATTGTGTTCCACCAGGTCCGGCCGCTTCCTGTCAATTTAAACTTACTCTTATGTGCCACACTAGGAGATAGGGTTTTCCGACGAGGTATCCTACCTACAGGCTCCGCCCGCATTCCGGGGACCGGAAACTTCCGGTGAGGCGCATCGCTGCGTGTCACTGCTATTACTTCAGCATCACTAGCTTGAATGGATCTTCCTACAGACGGTGGAACGCATTTGCGTTCCACCTCTATCCTATTACTAATCTGATGTTTAAACAAACGGTGCAGCCGAACTTAAATATTATTACTCTTACATTAGATCCAATAACTATTAATACTAATCGACTACACCTAGGTACTGTATTGTACTATAAAATCCCACAATTATATACAAATAGTTAAAATAAATTATCCACAAAAACTAATCCAGAGGGCCATTATACAAGGGCCCAATTACCTAATAAAAAAACCCTAAATTAATCTCATCAACCTAACACTTAAACTTCTAACTATAATTTAATCCTTAATTTTAATATTTCTATTTAGTTTTATATATTTGATTTCTATCTATAGTGCACTCAAATACAACATACCTATGGCATATCATAAGCTATAGTATATACAACTAGATCTGAAATTGGTTCCTCTATTCCTTCATTTACAAATCATAAAAAATATATTTACAAAAAAGTTCATTGTCTCCAATAATGGGTTTTAAATAGAAAACCATAACCAGATTCCTATACTTAGTAGCGCACCTGGCTCTATACTTTATTACTGACCTAAAAAAGGAATAATATCTATCCCTTTGTTTAGACCCCAAGGATTCATGGTATTCATCGTATATATCCAAAAACTCTCTCTTTTGGAGAGAATCAGGTCTCTATTTCCTCCTCTAACGGGTTCCTCAACATGTTCAAGTACAGTAAAACTGAAATTTGATGGGAGAACTTCTGACTTGTGTTTGTCGGCATAATGCCGAGGTAAACTATGGGTCTTGACCTTATTTTTAATGTTATGCATATGTTCTTGAATGCAAATTTTAAGCTGCCTTTTAGTCTTTCCCACATAACTCAAGCCACAACTACATGTAATTTTATATATCACATAATCTGTGGTACAGGTGACCGCCCATTCAAGTGTGTATAACTTTCCATTATCGAATTTAAAACTAAATTTAATCCGATCTTGGAATTTGCAACAAATGCATTTATTGCAGGGTATACAACCAGATCTTTTATTCGCCAAAAAGTTTGAATTACCCGGATCTAATTTCTTTTTGTTCTGAAACCTACTAGGAGCAAGGACACTCTTTAAGTTTCTTGCTTTTTGAAAAATTTAGAGACGGTTTAGAGAGTAAGTGGGGGCCTAAAATGGGGTCTTTTTTGAGAATACCCCAATGGCGGTCCAGTATCTTCCTTACCAAATGGTTCTCTCTGTTGTACTGCGTGAGGAAAGGTCTATATTGTTGGGTGTTAACTTTCTTAGATTTAGGCACTAAAAGATCATCACGATTCCTGACAGATGCTTTCTGTCTCGCATCCTCTATTAAGGAAAGGTCGTAGCCCCTTTCAATGAAACGGTCCAACAGTAACTTGGATTGTGTCCAATAATCTTGTAAATCACTACAGTTGCGTCTAACTCTGAGAAACTGGGAATAAGGTACCCCATTCTTCCAGGCAGGAAGGTGACAGCTTGTGGAGGGAATGAAGCTATTCGCATCCACAGTTTTAAAGTGGGTTTTAGATTGAATCAATTCCCTTGGGGTCCCGATCAATTCAAGGTCTAAAAAATCAATTTTCACAGGATCTGTTTTGTGAGTGAAATGTAAATTATAGTTGTTATCATTAATATATTGAATAAATTCAGCCATTTTTTCGGATTCTCCAAGCCAAATGATCAATATATCATCTATATAACGTTTATACAGAATTATATTTTCCTCGAATCCATAACCGTATATGAAGTTCACTTCCCACAAGTTCATAAATAAATTTGCATATGATGGGGCAATATTCGTCCCCATCACCGTTCCCTGGGTTTGGAGATAGTAGTTACCATCATATTCGATGAAATTATGCTCTAAAATGAACTTTATACAGTCCAGTAAGAAGATAATCTCTCTCTCTTCAACTCCTTTGGTGGATGGTCAGAGTTTCCCGAATGGCCTCCATTCCCTTTTCATGAGGGATGGAGGAATACAGGGCTTGTACGTCTATAGATAACCAGGACATCTCAGTGGTCCACAACTGATCCTTCAATAAATGTAGTAAAGAAGTGGAATCTTTCAAGTGAGATTTATTTAACAGCACATATGGTTGTAACTTGAGATCTACAAAATGTGATAGATTTGCAGTCAAAGAGTTTACACCTGCGACTATTGGTCGTCCTGGTGGATTGTCTTTGTTTTTGTGGACTTTTGGGATATGATAAAAGATGGATATAGTTGGGAACCTCACGAGCCAATAATTGTACTCCTCAATACAGATACACCCCTCCTTTAACCCTCTATTGAGGAGTACATTAAGTTGCTCCAAAAATTCCCTCGAAGGATTTCCACTTATACGTTAATAAGTGGTTTCATCTAGCAAGATCTTAGCTGATTCATCCATGTACCTCTGTACATCCTGAACCACCACTGCTCCACCTTTATCTGCCTGTTTAATTATGGTCTCTTCATCTTTTCTCAACGATTTAAGAGCCTGTTTCTCCTGTGGATTAAGGTTATTCACAAATCTAGTGTTATGGACTTTAATTTTCCGAAAATCGTCTTTGACGGAGTCGAAAAATATGTCCAGATAGCTCCCCCTGGACTCTACAGGATAAAAGCGTGAAGGTGGGGCTACCAATGGTCGGGATTTTTTTGATGTAGAATATTCTAAACTCGGGTTCTGCAGGAAATGCCTTTGAACTGTAAGGTTACGTATAAACTTATTTAAGTCTATAAAGAGGTCGAACTTATCCAAATGCTGGTCAGGGGCAAATTTGAGTCCTTTATTCAGAACTGAGAGTTCTGCTGTTGATAACATCTTCTGAGAGATGTTGATAACCCCTGCCTGGCATTCTCCTGCACTTGAAAGCTCTTTCTTTTCTTTGGTGATTGGTTGTCCACCTCTTCGTCCTCATTTCCGCCAAAGCCTCTTTTTTTGATCTGAGGGGAATCGAGCCTTGTATGTAATTCCTATTTCCAATGGCGTTGAGGGATAACGGGTCTCCTCCCCATTCTTTCTCCTAAAAAATGGCGTTTGGGACCAGCTTCTGGAGTGGGTGACCTAAACACATCTGGCCTCTCTTTAGAGGCATTCCTCCCAAACCTTTGATTAGAATAGAGCCTTTGGCGTTGGTATCTATATCTTTCTGGATAATAGCCTCTTTGAATAGTGTTCCTAGGAGCCCAATGTTGTACTGACTGTCTCCTTTGTCTATGGAACCAGTATACCTGATTATCCTCTCTATTAGATTCTCGTCTATAATGTCTGGCCTGATCCCTTCCCCTATATGAGTTATTCCTATACCACTCACGTTTAGATGGATACTCATCATTAGGATCAAATTTCCTATATCCTTTATTTACCTCTCCATAATTGGTATCGTTAGGGCGATTATGTATCTGACCATTAGCATAATCTTTTTTGTCCCGTAGGAACTTTTTCTGTTTTCTAACAATAATATCCTTTTCTAAATTGTAAATCTTATATTGCAAATTTTTTAGATCCCTTTGGTATTGCTCACTCTCCTCAAATTTGGTAATTATTGTTTCTACCTTGGCAATTTCTTCCTGTAATTTAGCCATTTCTGTCTTATGTTCATTTATAATTAGGTTCATTAGCTTAGCTGAACATTCATCTAATATAGTATTCCAAATTTTAAGGAAGGGTGAATTATCCCCTCCAAAAGTAGGGTTTTTTAATATTCTTAACCCTCTAGGGATACGCCCAACTTCTAGATATTTCTCTAATGTATATATATATATATAAAATTCTGTATATATATATATATATATATATATATATATATAGCACTGTACAGTCCTGTACATCTGTACACTCACAGCATACATAGTCATAGCATACATACCAAGTTCAGACACACACATAGCAAAGACACCCACCTATTCATATAACAGAAAGCACGGACCCCGCCGCCCAAACAGCCCCCACCCGCCCGGAGACAGTCACTGCCTCACAGTTTCTATTGCCCTGGCCCCACTACCCTGTGCCTCACCCAGCTCTGTCCAAAGCTCCCCAATAGAAAAACTGCTGAGAGGAACTGCTGAGAGGAGTTGCATGCTGCTACTGCAGCTCCAGCTCCTCCTGCATGCAGCCAGTGGACAGACTGTCGAGTGGTGACATTTGTTTTACAACTACAGACAATCAAACAACCGATATCGACAACACCTGTGAGTACACCTCCACCACAAAACACACCACCTCCACAAATGAGCCCCACATCACCACTAGCGCAAGCACCAGATCATGTGTTTTGGAGTAATTGGGCAACACAGCAGGCCAATAACCAGGATTGTCTGCGTAGGCAGACCCAAATTTTCAGTAGTCTGCCATATCACCTTCAAAGAATTAGCCGCAATATCAGTTGACAAAATATACAAAACACGAGAATGGCAAACACAATGGAAATAATGCGGCCAGACATCACACATGTAATTGACACCTTCCACAGAATAATGGATGACCAACACAGACAACACCAAAACTACCTCAACATTTTGGAAACTAACCAAATGTTAATACAAAGCATCAGCCGCATTATGGAGTGTCACACTGCAGCAACAAGAGAACTCAATGCTACACTCAGTAACCTCAATCAAACCTTCAGTTCACAACAGGCAGAACAACCAAGCAACAGTTCCGGACCACAACTCCACTCATTTCTCCAATTACCTCACCACCAAGGTGCTCCACCAGTTTACGGACACACGTCAGTGGCAAAGGAAAATCTGCCTCCAAGCAGCCACCCAAAAAATAACAAAAAATTGTTGGTGTTCATTCTGTTTGGAGAAACAAGAAAAACAAAAGGATTAAGTGTATGAAGGACACTATAGATGTACAGTTTTGCACATTCCTAACTCCAAAAAAGTTTCATATTTTCTCAATCAATCATTGTCAGGATTACATGGTCATTATATCACTTCTTTACAGTATCTTTGTCAGGATTACATGGTCATTATATCACTTCTTTACAGTATCTTTGTCAGGATTACTTGGTCATTAGACCATTTCTTTACAGTATCTTTGTCAGGATTACTTGGTCATTAGACCACTTATTTACAGTATTTGTTGCATGATTTCATGTGCATGCAGTCTTTTTGTCTTTATACAAAACAGTGATATTATCATACCAACAATATAACTACCTGTATAAATAACAATCATGCTCATTAAGACCCGACCAATCACATCTTTCTTCAAATTTATTTTAAAAAGGTGATTAGCAAGAAATATCTTGCCATTATGACAATGTCATGATTCTTTTTTTTTTTTTAAAGTGTCCTAATTTTGAAACAAGACAATGGGTGGCTTTTGATTTGTGTTGTTGTCATACTTTCACATTAATCTCCTGCCATGTTTGCACATGTTCAAAATGTCTTATGTAAGCATTAACATTTTTGAACAAACAATAATCAGTTTGAAAGACAACACAGAAAGTAATGTGTTTACTAATGTCTTGATATTGTTTGATGTGGATGGTAAAAAAAATCATGGGGCCTTTAACAATCAATACAACACAATAAATGTTTTTGATCAAAACTGAAGTTTGTCTATCTTAACCACCAAACAACACCACACATCATATGATGTGGCCTCAAAGTAACAACCCAGATTACTCATGCAGCATTGTTATTGCAGTAATGCATTGTTTTTTATCATAATCAAACTTTAATTTAACATTAAGAAACAATACATATGGGTGTTTTTAAATTTAACAATGTATTTAACGCCATAAAAATGTATACATTGTGATACATATATACTTACCTTAAAAATTAAGATTAATGAGTTCTATCCTTACCTGCCTCCCTACATCTGTACTCCAAGTATTGCCAGATGTTTCTTACTACTCTGCTTGCTGACTGTTTTCTTCATCCTCCTCCTCCACAATCTCTCACATACTGTACAGTAGTGAGGTTGTCATAAAACTCACCCACATTATGTTTATTAAAGCTTGTGGCTCTGCTCAAGCTGGTTGCTCCTGTTATGTGGATGAATAGAATTGGATTTCAATTCATGAAACCTTTCAACCAATCTTTGGTTGCACTTCTTTTAATTTTCCAGTTGGCACAAGTTTGGATATTATTAACAAAGCAATATTCATAAACCAGTGTTTTGCCATCAGTTGTAGTCAATCCATAAAATATTTTAGAACATTTCTGCATGTATGATTCCAGTTCCTGTTCATCTGAGAATGCTTTCCTGGGTTTAGTATATCCTACCAATTTCGTTGTGCAACTAGCTATCTCTATTTGCTTCATATAGTGTTGTAGTGTCATAAATCTATGAAAATTAGCTGCTTTTCTTAAAGATAATTTTCCATTGATTACATTATTTGTGGAAGTCTCATAGGTAGTTTCATGTATTGTATCTCTGTCTGTTTTCGTTTAATAATTTCTAACCATGGTGAACCTATATAGAAAAGCAAAAAAAATGTAAACCAAAAAGAAAAATTGAATTTTTTTTGTAGAACTGTGGGCAGAGGTGTCTAGGCACAACATTATTGGTTACTCCCACTCCCAAAAATATATAAATTATGTATATTACTGTTACCTCACTTCATATCTTCCCCCAGCCTTCTCATTACCCCTTTTATAGCTCATTTCAGTTCCCTTCAGATCTCACTGCCTTTCAATGGGTGGAATTCAGTATGCCGGCTGTTAGGATCCCGGCGCTCAGTATACTGGCGACGGAATCCCAACACCCAGCATACCGACAACTTTTCTCCCTCTTGGGGGTCCATGACCCCCCTGGAGGGAATATAAATAGCGTGGCACGCATAGCATGCTACCTGCCCGAGAGTGGTGAGTGCAGTGAGCCTGCAAGGGGCTTATTTGTGCTCGCCCCACTGTCAGCATGCCAGCGGTTAGGATCCTGGTGTTGGTATTCTGGCCGCTGGGAACCCTGCCACCGGCAAAACATACTACACCCCCTTTGTACAGATCACACTGCTGTCTGCACAACTCACAGCTCCCCACAGCTCACACTTTCTCCCTTACACCTTACTGGTCCCTCCACTCTGCTCACTGACCCATCACCTCCAATAACTTCCCCTTACACTGCCCAATGCTACACAAACACACACACACACAGTGATTTAACAATGTGTTCATTGATTTATAGCCTTAAGTGGATGATGTCACTTTTTAACACTGTAACGTCGAAATAATTTCAATACACTTGGCACTAGTATCAATTTTATTTTCTTATTACACACAAGCACACTCTCTTACCTCACAAGCAGCAGAAACACACACACACACACACACACACACACACACACACTCACTTACTGTACCACACAAGCAGCGGATCTGCAGCAGCTCTACCTCAGTCTGAGAGCAGCCCTGCTCTGCTGTGCCCATTTAGCTTTACCCCCTGCTCACAAGAAAGTCATGCTCCCTCTCTGGGTAAAAAAAAAAAGCCCACTGATCAAATGTAATGGGCGGCATGGGGGGAGGGGTGCAGCCTGCTAGCCTGCCCCCAACAATTGGCACCCCTAGGCACATGCATCACATGTGTCAGATCTGTGGTTATGTCTGTCCCCGGAGGGGGCACTAGTGAGACAGTGGTGGTGCGATGGAGAAACCGAGGAGGCTGTAAGAGATTCCTGCGCATGTGTGCAATCGTGTTTATTATATGCTCTCAAATATGTATAGTAATTGAAGCAGATAATAACTTGAGATGGATGGTACAAGAAATGCTGACAACAATGTATAAACAGTCACAGGTATATAGCCAGTCTGGAAACCAGTGCAGTGATTAGGCAATGCAATACAAGCAATTAACTAGTCTGGAAACCAGTTTAGTAGTCAGATGGTGATAACTCTCACAGTTGGTCTTGGAACCAGCAATGATAATTCACACAGTCAGTTTGTTATGCAAAGTCCACAACGAAGCAAGGTTAAGCAGGAGACAAGTTGAAACATATTCAGAGTGGTTTGAATTAAGTGCCAGATGCCATAGCACAATGCAGAATGCAAGTTAACCATACACAGGTGAAGGTGTTGAATAACACCTGAAGAAAGTCTCTTACTGCAAAAGGTGGAGGCTGACTTGTAGCAGTAGTTGAAGCTGAAGTAAACAGCTTGGACCTGTAGTTCCATTAGAATACTGGAACCGGGAGATCACTGAAGATGCCAGAAAAAGGAGATCGCTGGAAACTGGAGACTGGAAACTGGAGACTGGAGATTGGAGACAGGAACCAGGAGACGCTATGCAGCAATGCGATGCGTTGTCCAAGGTGATGAGACTATGCTCTGGACTTATACCTCCTGGTCAGCAGTTATTGGATACTTGGATCATGTGAGCAATCACAGCGCAGGATTGGGTGCTCTCCGGTCAGCTGACCGCAAGTGTCATGGCAGCGCCCATGCTGTACAGATGGCCGGTAATCAGGAAGGCACCTGCAGAATGGACTTCAGGAGTTCACCACAATAATAGATACTGCGCTCAGCAGACAGGGTGCTCATACAGCCGCAGACTGGGGCCGTGACCTCCAGAGGCCTGCACACCAGCGCGTCGGTAAGTGAATTATCCCTGAATGTCGATTCCTGACAACATGTTACAAATAACAACTTCCTTCCCATACTGTGTAACAACTTGCACCAAGTGATGTCAGATGACCAAGATGGCCATAATTCTCTTTCTGTGCTTCAATTCACGATAACAATGATAATAAATACACTAATGGTCTGTGATTCTAACAAAATGAAAGATGAACCTTTGCCTTTAACAGTCAAGACAAGATACAACTTTAAATCTACTGTAAGTGAAAAATATCACTTTGGATTAAGAAAAATGAGTTTGTTTAAGTACCTATTACATAAACATGTCTGTGTTACCGTTCTTTCACTGAGCACTGACAGTAACATGTTCAAACTTGTTCCAGTGGCACGAGCCGTGGTGCAACATGTGAGTGGTTTTAGATTCATTGTTGTAATAACTTGCCTCTGTAACAACTAACTCCGCCTTCCCTTAAATAGAAATTCACCATTGCAGATTTAAAGGGAGAGTTGTACTAAGCCTTGGAGAGTGATACAGTGGAGAGAGATAAAGTATCAGCTAACAAGTTCCTTACTGCCATGTCACAGGCCATGTTTGAAAGATTTACAGTTAGTAGCTGGAGAGTTGGTAGTTTATCTCTCTCCACTTTATCACTCTCCGATGCTTATTACACCCCTTAGGGCTTATTGTCTTTCGGGATGCGCATTGAATGAACTAGCACTGATTTGTACATGCCCTACACATCTGTGCATATTGCTGCATATTACTTCTGTAAATAGAAAGAACAGTTTTTGAATGTATTTTGTTTGTATATTTAAAGTAATTGCACCTTTAAAAAGTGCATTTTAGACTATGCACTTTGTTAAAGACTTTTGAATATATCACTCTATTTTGTGTTTTTCATTTATATAATGCCATGATGTCCTGCACAATGCATATTTACAGTAACTGATTAACACTGATTAACTTTGTAATGCAAAAAATATATTAATATACTCCCTTATTAAGCTATAATTCATCAAAACAAATACTATTTTAATAGATTTCCATGTTCAACTTGTGTAATTAATGGTGGTCATTCCGAGTTGTTCGCTCGGTAAATTTCTTTGCATCGCAGCGATTTTCCGCTTAGTGCGCATGCGCAATGTCCGCACTGCGACTGCGCCAAGTAAATTTGCTAAGAAGTTAGGTATTTTACTCACGGCATTATGAGGTATTTTCTTCGTTCTGGTGATCGTAATGTGATTGACAGGAAGTGGGTGTTTCTGGGCGGAAACAGGCCGTTTTATGGGTGTGTGTGGAAAAACGCTACCGTTTCTGGGAAAAACGCGGGAGTGGCTGAAGAAACGGAGGAGTGTCTGGACGAACGCTGGGTGTGTTTGTGACGTCAAACCAGGAACGAAACTGACTGAACTGATCGCAGATACCGAGTAAGTCTGGAGCTACTCAGAAACTGCTAAGAGGTGTGTAGTCGCAATTTTGAGAATCTTTCGTTCGCAATTTTACTATGCTAAGATTCACTCCCAGTAGGCGGCGGCTTAGCGTGTGCAAAGCTGCTAAAAGCGAGCGAACAACTCGGAATGAGGGCCAATGTACTTTTGAAATACTTGATAAGCACAGTAAATAACTCTATGTTTTATCGGTGGCCGGCTGTCATGATCCCGACAGTGGGAACCCGGCCACCAGAATGCCGGCAACGTGGTAAGCGCTAGAAAGACCCTTGCACTTGGCATGCTGTGGGCATGGCGGCTTGCTGCGCTCACCACAGGATCTATTCTCCCTTTATGGTTGTTGTTGACACCCATAGAGGGAAAAAAGCTTGTGGCGGTGGGATACCGATGGGATTTCACTCACCGCCTGTCGGAATTCCGGCATTGGCATGGTGACTGCTGGGATCCCAACAGGCGGTTCATGATCGCCTCCCACCTCCAGCCTTGGCTTTGTTTATAATGTGTTTTACAAGAAAAAAGATTATGTACATTGGGGGTCATTCCGAGTTGTTCGCTCGCAAGCGGATTTTAGCAGATTTTCTCATGCTAAGCCACCGCCTACTGGGAGTGAATCTTAGCATCTTAAAATTGCGAACGATGTATTCGCAATATTGCGATTACACACCTCGTAGCAGTTTCTGAGTAGCTCCAGACTTACTCGGCTTCTGCGATCAGTTCAGTGCTTGTCGTTCCTGGTTTGACGTCACAAACACACCCAGCGTTCGCCCAGACACTCCCCCGTTTCTCCGGCCACTCCTGCGTTTTTTCCGGAAACGGTAGCGTTTGTTCCCACACGCCCATAAAACGGCCTGTTTCCGCCCAGTAACACCCATTTCCTGTCAATCACATTACGATCGCCAGAACGAAGAAAAAGCTGTGAGTAAAATTCCTAAGTGCATAGCAAATTTACTTGGCGCAGTCGCAGTGCGGACATTGCGCATGCGCATTGAGCGGAAAATCGCTGCAATGCGAAGATTTTTACCGAGCGAACAACTCGGAATGACCCCCATTATGTTGCAATGATTTCTGTTGAATTTCCAGAGCTTTTGCTTAAACCACTGTTTCTGATGTTCTAGTCACTTTGGTTCTGATAGATTTTAATAGATTTCTATGTTCAACTTGTGTAATAAATGTATTTTTGAGATACTTGATAAGCACAGTGAATACCTACAGCCTTGGCTTTGTTTATACTGTATTTAACAAGAACAAAGATTATGTTCATTATGTTGCAATGATTTCTGTTGAATTTCCAGAGCTTTTGCTTAACCAAAGATAAACAGACTGATCAGATTATCACAAAGACAATATTAATTAAGCAATCGCTTATTTACCTTTCTCTTCAAAAAACATCAAGTGGGGGCTGATTGTAACACAGTTGAATGTACAACATAAGAAGATTCAGGATTGCTTCGTCATAGCTATAAAACCACTGTTCCTGATATTTTAGTCACTTTGGTTCTGAAGCAGAAGAAGCAGCAAGTGTGAGAAACCAATGTTCTATGAATGCTATTACAGGATGTCCTTATTAGGATTTATTCTTCTTACATCTGCCCTATGCTGTAGCGCAGCACCAGCACTGGAGAAAGGTAAGCCAGTTTCTGTCTCCTGCAGGCTTTCTTTATAACAGCAGAAGGGTCGGTTATGTTACGTTTATTATTTGCTACTTAAATAATTGTGCAATACTCAAAGTGAATTGCAAATAGTTACAGTATGCGAGTATTTATCAAACGGCTGTATGTAAAATAGCAAAAGGTTTCATGTTCTGAAACTGCATACTGTGTAAATGATGTGAAGAGAAATAATAGTAAAGTCTAACATAAATAATGTGCAGATTATTACAATAACTTCATGCTTAAGATAGTTGTCTGGAACTGCTGCAGTAAAAATAAAGTCATTTAGAAAATGCCACATTTACTTCCATGTGAAATTACTTGTGATAGTGTCATTTGGAAAAAAAAAAACAAAAAAAAATATTTTCAGTTATCTACTCTGCTCTAATAGTAATGGTAAGAAAAATATAAAAATAAAAACTGAAAAATGTATAAAAAAGTAAAAAGCATGGCAAAGTACTCTGTGAAGACCGAAATACACAAGATTTGCTGTTAGCAGAGCCAGACTGCCCATCTGACACTTCTGGCATATGCCAGAAGGGGCGATGGGCTGGTGGGCCAATCTGGTCCCACAGAGAGCCGGGAAGGTGCGCAGCATCCTGCTCTCTGATTTAGCCGCCCCCTGACTCACAGCACGACCCCATGCATCGTGCCCATGCGTGCCCCCTGTGACGTGCACATGTGCCTCCGGTGCACGTCTACATAAATGACCAGACTGAATCGAAAGCCCAGTCAGTCCCTGGCTGTCAGCCTTTAAAAATAAGGTACATTATATATATATATATATATATATATATATATATAGTCCAAACATAGGCACTCTCCAAACTTTAGCAAGCTTTTTAAGGTATTTTTAATCCAATACTCACAACACAGAGATGCAAGGCTTTTTTAATTGCATGGCAGTGAAATAGCAGCGACGTTTCGGTCACTCCGGACCTTTATCAAGCTTGCCATCATAATATGCCCATAAGAGATCCACATCAGCAGAGTTAGTTCCGCTGTAACTAAGCAAGGGGCTCCTTTGCGCTCATCCTGCTGCCGGTATGCTGGAGGTCGGAATCCCAGCATCGGTATGCTGGGCGCCGGGGTCCCGACCGCCTGCATAACATACTACACACCCCAGTATATGCATTGTAAACCATGTGCTATGCCCTATTATGCTGATTTTTGCACATATTTTGCACATATGTCTCAGAAGACATTAAAATATTTAAATGGATATTTAAGTAGAGCGCTGGCTTTGTCTGCATCATAGTCCCTGCTGGAGCCTCATGCTGTGGATATATTAATATTTAATTTTGCTGGCCTTGCACCCATGGATGGATTATTCCTGGTGTTGTGTGATTTTTATATATTATAAATTTAGATAGATAGATAGATAGATAGATAGATAGATAGATAGAAAGATAGAGATATAGATATATAGCAAAGTCCACTTGGTGGAGGGTGCACTCAGATGTTTTTGACATCAAAGTCTCAAATTTTATTGAAGTAAATGCATACCCTTGTAGTTGACGTTTCGATTCATAATACAAATCTTTCTCAAGACAGGCAACACACATAGTCCAATCTTACATGTACTTCCAAAACAGAATGTTTATATGACAATGTAGTGAGCAACATCAAATCATCAATAAAGTGCTGGTTAGCTCATCATAATCCATAGCACTGGTAATCTAGGAGACAGACACATGATGCAGCATCTAGTATGTTCATGTTTAACCAATTCAGGGCAAATTATGTCAATGCTGTACACCAGGGCTAGCCAAACCGGTCCTCGAGATCTACCAACAGTTCATGTTTTCCAGGCCTCCTGGAGATCTGTAGAATTGTCAGTTAGGAATGAATGCAGCACATCTTAATTAGTAATGACTACACCTGTGCACCAGCTAGGTGGTCTGGAAAATGTGAACTGTTGGTAGATCTCGAGGACCGGTTTGGCCAGCCCTGCTGTACACCATGGAGGTAATTCCAAGTTGATCGCAGCAGGAATTTTGTTAGCAGTTGGGCAAAACCATGTGCACTGCAGGGGATGCAGATTCAACATGTGCAGAGAGAGTTAGATTTGGGTGTGGTTTGTTCAATCTGCAATCTAATTTGCAGTGTAAAATAAAGCAGACAGTATTTACCCTGCACAGAAACAAAATAACCCACCAAAATCTAACTCTCTCTGCACATGTTATATCTGCCTCCCCTGCAGTGCACATGGTTTTGCCCAACTGCAAACAAAATTCCTGCTGCGATCAACTTAGAATTAGCCCCCATATCAGACTGGGCTGCAGTCTGTTTTGAAAGTACATTTAAGATTGGACGATCTGTATTGCCTGTCTTGAGAAAGATTCATATTATGAATTGAAACGTCGACTACAAGCAGGGCTGGTGCTAGGGTGTTCGGCGCCCCCCTGCAAACTATAAATTTACGTCCTCCCATACTTTACAATGGGACAGCACATATTCCCCCTGCAACAGTGACACTTATACACATATTGCTACCTGTAGTAATGCCGCTTACACACATAACGCCCCCTGTAGTAATGCCGCTTACACACGTAATGCCTTCAGTACCAGTGAAGCTTACACACGTAACGCCCACTGTACCAGTGATGCTTACACACATAACAGCCCCTGTAGCAGTGACGCTTACACATGTAACGCCCCCTGTAGTAATGCCGCTTACACACGTAACGCCCCCAGTACCAGTGATGCTTACACACGTAACGCCCACTGTATCAGTGATGCTTACACACATAACACCCCCTGTAGCAGTGAGGCTTACACACACAATGCCCCCTGTAGCAGGGACACTCACACACATAACACCCCATGTACCAGTGACGCTTACACACGTAATGCCCCCTATAGTAGTGACACTTACATATGTAACACCCCCTGTAGCAGTGACGCTTACACACGTAAAGCCCCCAGTAGAGGTGACGCTTGCAAATGTAACGCCCCTGTAGTAGTGATGCTTACACACTTAACGACCCCTGTAGTAGTGACGCTTGCACACATAATGCCCCCTGTAGTAGTGACAATTACTGTAGTAGTGACACTTGCACAAGTAATGCCCCCTGTAGTAGTGTAGCCTGGCTCCATGTAGCTCTGCCCCTTTTTCTGTGTAGCTCTGCCCCCTTTAGGTCCACACACACTGCACTCTTGAGTCTGTGACAGGGGAGGGGAGAGGAGGCTTCATGATGCTGGCGCCGCTGCCTGTGGTAGACTGTGACAGTCTCAGCAGCCGGCAGCAGCAGGGACATTTGCTCAGAACAGTGATACTGAGCCAGGAGAGCGCCTTTTCTTCCTGGTGCCTCCCTACACTGCATCCTTTTGCTGAGCGGTTAGCGCCAGGCCTGACTACAAAGCTACGTATTTTCTTCAACAAAATATGAGACTTTTTAATGTCAAAAACTATCTACGTGTGAGTGCACCCTCTCCCAAGTGGACTTTGCTGTATATATATATATATATATATATATGATATGAATTACCTACCGGTAAATCCTTCTCTCGTAGTCCGTAGAGGATGCTGGGTCCACATTAGTAGCATGGGGTATAGACGGGTCCCTTGGGAGCCATGGGCACTTTAAGAGTTTAATAGTGTGAGCTGGCTCCTCCCTCTATGCCCCTCCTACCAGACTTAGGGCTACATTTACTAAGCAGTGATAAGAGCGGAGAAGTGAGCCAGTGGAGAAATTTCCCCATCAACCAATCAGCAGCTCTATATCATTTTATAGTATGCAAATTATAGATGTTACTTCAGTGCTGATTGGTTTATTGGGCAACTTCTCCACTGGCTCACTTTTCCGCTCTTATCACTGCTTAGTAAATGTACCCTTCAGTCTAGAAACTGTGCCCGAGGAGACGGACATACTTCGAGAGAAGGAAATACACAGATAGTGGTGAGATTCACACCAGCTCACACAAAACAGAAAACCAAGCTAAACACCTTGAAACAATCCAGCAACAGCTGAAAAACAGTACTTAACCAACTAACAATGCAGTACTTAACTAAGTAACAAATGCAGGAAAACAAAGCGCTGGGCAGGCGCCCAGCATCCTCTATGACCTACGAGAAAAGGATTTACCAGTGGGTAATTCAAATCCTATTTTCTCTTAAGTCCTAGAGGATGCCGGGGTCTACATTAGTACCATGGGGATGTACCAAAGCTCCCAATACAGGAGGAAGAGCACGGTGGCTCCTGCAGAACCGAATGACCAAACTTAAGGGTGTCAGAGGCCAAAGTATCGAACTTGTAGAACTTCGCAAACGTGTTCGATCCTGAACAAGTAGCCGCTTGGCAAAGCTGTAAAGCCAAAACACCCCGGGCAGCCGCCCAGGAAGAACCCACTTTACGAGTAAAGTGGGCCTTAACAGATTTCAGACATGGCGAGCCTGCCATAGAATAAGCATACTGGATAGTAAACCTGATCCAGCGAGACAGCGGACAAACAGAGCGTCCAACTTTCTGTTCACATAAAAGCCCTTACAACATCCAAGGATTTTGAAGTAATTGAGGAGTCAGTAGCCACTGGCACCACAATAGGTTGGTTTATATGCAAAGCTGACACAACCTTCGGAAGAAATTGCTGATGCATCCTGAGCTCAGCTCTATCTTCATGGAAAAGCAAGTAGGGGCTCTTACAGGACAATGCCCCCAAATCTGACACACATCTAGCAGATGCCAATGCCAACAGTGTGACCACCTTCCAAGTAAAAAACTTGACATCAACCTCCTGTAAAGGTTCAAACCAATCTGACTGTAGGAACTGCACCACCACATTATGATCCCAAGGTGCCATAGGAGGCACAAAGGGAGGCTGGATGTGCAGAACCCATTTCAAGAAAGTCTGAACCTCAGGGAGGACTGGCAATTATTTCTGGAGGAAAATGGACAAGGCCAAAATCTGGACTTTTATGGAGCCCAAACGCAGGCCCACAACCACACCTGCTTGCAGAAAGAGGAGAAACCGCCCTAGTTGAAACTCCACCGTAAGAAACTACTTGGATTCCCACCAAGACACATACTTTTTCCAAATTTGATGGTAATGTTTAGATGTTACCCTCTTCCTAGCCTGTATCAGGGTAGGAATAACCTCACTTGGGATAGCCTTCCGAGCTAAAATCTGGTGTTCAACCTCCATGCCATCAAATGTAGCTGTGGTAAGTCTTGATAAGCGAACGGCCCCTGTTGCAGAAGGTCCTTCCAAAGAGGAAGAGGCCTCGGCTCTTCCAGCAGTAACTCCAGAAGAGCCGCGTACCAAGCCCTTTTTGGCCAGTCCGGAGCAATGAGGATCACCTGAACCCTTGTTCTTTTGATTATTTTGAAAATCCTTGGGATGATTGGAAGTGGAGGGAACACATACACTGACTGGTACACCCACAGAGTTACCAGGGCATCCACCGCCACTGCTTGTGGGTCGCTCGACCTGGAACAGTACCTCTGAAGCTTCTTGTTGAGGCGGGAGGCCATCGTGTCTATTTGAGGTATGCCCCAAAGACTTGTCACCTCTGCGAAAACTTCTGGGTGGAGGCCCTACTCTCCTGGATGGAGATCATGTCTGCTGAGGAAGTCCACTTCCCAGTTGTCCACACCCGGAATGAAGATTGCTGACAGCGCCACCACATGATTTTCCGCCCAGAGGATGATCTTTGTTACCTCTGACATTGGAGCTCTGCTCTTCGTTCCACCTTGTCGGTTTATGTAGGCCACAGTTGTTACATTGTCCTACTGAACCTGAATGGCCTGATCTTGTAGAAGATGTGCCGCTTGTAGAAGACCGTTGTACATGGCCCTTAGTTCCAGAATATTTATTGGAAGGATGGATTCCAGACTTGACCACCTTCCTTTGAAGTTTTCCCCTTGGGTGACCTCTCCCCAACCTCTGAGAATCGCATCCGTGGTTAGGAGGATCCAATTCTGAATCCCGAACCTGCGGCCCTCTAGTAGGTGAGAGGTTTGTTGCCACCAGTGGAGTGATATTCTGGCTTTCGGTGACAGATGAATTCTCTGGTGCATGTAAAGATGAAATCCCGACCAATTGTCCAGGAGATCCAGTTGGAAAGACCATGCATGAAAACTTCTGTACTGTAGAGCCTCGTAGGAGGCAACCATCTTCCCAAGAAGGAGAATGCACTGATGAACCAATACACGGGATGGCTTCAGGACATCACGGACCATTGTTTGAATCACCAAGGCTTTCTCCTCCGGCAGAAACACCCTCTGTACTTCCGTGTCGAGGATCATCCCCAGGAAGGACAGTCTCCTTGTCAGCACCAGATGCGACTTTGGAAGGTTCAGGATCTATCCATAATCCTGGAGTAGTTGAGTTGAGATAGCAATGCTATGCAACAGCTTCTTCCTTTGAAGATGCTTTTATCAGTAGATCGTCAAGATAAGGAATTATGTTCACACCCTGCTTGCGGAGCAGTAGCATCATCTCCGCCATGACCTTGGTAAACACCCTCGGTGCCGTGGAGAGGCCAAACGGCAGTGCCTGGAACTAATAGTGACAGTCCAGCAGCACAAATCTTAGATAAGCCTGGTGAGGCGGCTAGATCGGAATGTGGAGGTATGCATCCTTGATATCCAGGGATACTAGGAATTCCCACTCCTCCAGACCTGAGATCAGCGCTCTCAGAGACTCCATCTTGAATTTGAATTCCCTCAAATAAGGGTTCAATGACTTTAGGTTCAATAATGGCCTGACCGAACCATCCAGTTTCGGTACCACAAACAGGTTTGAGTAATAACCCTTGTTTGCTAGGTGAGGTGGAACTGGAACAATGACATTTGACCTTAGCAATTTTTTAATAGCTTCCTGTAGAACCTGTGAGGTGGGAGGTCTTGAAACTCCAGTCTGTACCCCTGGGTAACAATATCTAGCACCTAGGGGTCTAGGCCAGATGACGCCCGGACATGACTGAAATATCGTAATCTAGCTCCCACCTGCCCGATCTCCAGACTGGGAGGTCCACCATCTTGCTGAGGATTTTGAGGAAGCAGAATCAGGTTTCTGTTCCTGGGAACCTCTAGGTGCAGGTTTTCTGGATTTTCCCCCGACCTCATCTAAAGAAAGTGGAAGGGGGTTTGGACTTTTTAACTTTCGCGGTCTGAATAGACTGCATTTTAGATGTAGGATATGATTTCGTAGTAGGCAGTGTTGCTGAGGGAAGAAATGTTGACTTACCCACAGTCGCCATGGAGATCCACACATCTAACACTTCCCCAACCAGAGCCTGACTTGTGAAGGGCAGATTCTCCATACTTTTCTTGGATTCCGCATCCGCAGACCATTGGCGCAGCCAGAGTCCCTGCATGCCGAGACAGCCATGGAAGAAGCCCTCGCATTAAGATGGCCAAGGTCCTTTATGGCCTCCACCATGAAACCTGCAGAGTCCTGTATGTGACGTAAGAACAATTCAATGTCACTTCTATCCATAGAATCTAATTCCTCTAGTAATGTGCCTGACCACTTTACTATGGCATTATAAATACACGCACAAGCAATAGCTCTGCCTGCCTGCTTGACTGACATATAAGATTGAGTGAATAGTGATTGGGATACAGTTGGTGTAATAAGCAAGAAACTATATCTTTCTAAAAAATTATATAGTTTC